>NW_027507024.1:0-90000 GCF_052324685.1 Brachyhypopomus gauderio
ATAACTGATTCCCACCAAAGGATCCAGCACTTCAACATTTGAGTTGACTCCCGAGGGGGAGGCAGCTATTCAGCTCAGGCAGCTGAGCTAGTAGCCCTCACCAAGGCCAAATTGGCCCAAGGGAAAACAGTGAATATCTGTACAGACTCCAGATATGCTTGGGGAGTAGTGTACGATTTTGGCGCCATATAGAAAGACAGAGATTTCCTAACTAGTTCTGGCAGCAAAATTAAGAACCACAAACTAGTAGCGCAACTACTAGATGCTGTCCAGCTACCAGCACAAGTAGCAATCATTAAATGCGCAGCGCACACCTCATCCCAAGATGAGGCAGCGAGAGGTAATGCTTTTACAGATGCCACTGCAAAAGCCACAGCGCATGCGACGCCTAACTTACAAGCCACCCAACAAGAACATGCTTCCACCCCAATAACTACAATTGATATCCAACAAATGGCCTCCTCAGAGGAGAAGGCCCAGTGGAAACGGGCGGACTGTGTTAAAACAGGAGGCGTAAGGGTACACCCTGATACTGCTAGACCTTGCCTACCAAAGGCTTACATGCGAGGCCTAGTTAGGATTGCTCATGGGAGGAGTCACATGAGCAAAGGGGGAATAGACCAGGTATCACTACTTATACTCAAAGGTTTTGTTAAAAATGTTTGATCTGTACACAGAACTCCACTAGAAGAGACACTAACACAATACCAGCCCCATCAGGACACCTGACAGAACCGTTTCAAAATTGGCAAATAGACTTTGTGAAACTAACACCATCTGAAGGAAAGAAGTTCCTTCTAGTATGTGTATGCATGTTCAGAATTGGGTGGAAGCTTTTCCAACAGGGAAACAGGACAGTGATGCGGTTTCTAAGGTGTTCCTGAGAGAGATCATTCCCCGGTGGGGTCTGCCACAGAGAATTTCCAGTGATAACGGGGCACCCTTTGTCCACGCAGGACTTCAAAATCAGACTAAATATGTAGGTATAGACATGCGCAAGCATTACAGCTACCACCCTGCAGGCGCAGTGCAAAGAGCAAACTGCACAATAAAAGCAGGTCTTGTCAAGACCAGCCAGGAAACAGGGATGTTCTGGACAAAATGTTTGCCATTAGTGTTGTGGCAGTGTAAGACCAAACCACAAGCTAAGACAGAGCTGTCAGCATTTGAAATTGTCTTTGGCAGGCCTCCCAACACAGGTCTCGGACCCGCAGAGCTGGAGATGCACCTGTTGAATGAACAACTAATTCAAAAGTTTGTCTTTGTACAAGTCTATGTACTGTGTCTAAGCAGGTGAAAGCAGTGTTGCTAGAACCAGCAGACCATCTGCTCCACTCCTTCATTCCTGGCGACTGGGTTGCAGAACCAGATGATTCCTAAAGCTTTCTGAAAGAATGACTACTTGATATTGATTATATTCATGTGTGATTCATGTTAATCATGTCCATGCAGACACTATAGCATGGTCTGTGTGAAAAGTACTGCTTAGTAATTAACTGTAACCATATTAAAGATGTTTTTCTGTAAGACTGAAGTTTTCTGTGCAGCAGCAGAGTTGGTGATAATATTGCTTATCCGTTTCTAAGCACCCAAGGTTGAATCCCAGGGAAACTGATAACTGCTCCTGGGAAGCAGCATCCTTAGTTTTTTCTACACACACACTTTGACTATAAGAATCTGGACTGAGAGAGACAGTTCAGAGTTACTGCATGAAGCGTAAGCTTCACATCATACTTTTATACTTTTATATTTTGTAACTCTCTTGCTATCAAATAAATACTGCTTAATATATTATAAGACCTCGAATTCTGTGCCATCAATTCCACCACACACTACAGGAAAAGGACATTTTAACATATTAGTTCATTACGTTTTCCTGTTTCTGTAACTGTTGTATAGTGTTGTATATAAATTAAACATTCATTCATTCATATGTACTTGAATGCTTACTTGACTGACATGTTACACTATCACCATCTCTTGGTAACCAGTATCACTCTTTTTTAGCTAATGTTCCACTTAGATGTTCCAGTTCAGAACGAATAAAGTGTGATTTAAAGCCCAAGACATTCCTTTCAATGGGACAAAATCTAGTCTATTCAGTGACTAAATGAGAAAAACATCAGCTGGGAAACGTTAGAATCTTTACAGATTCAGCTGAAAAATCTTAAAATCGACATGTGTGACGACCTTCTCGTTAATTCCGTATAGAATTAAAATAAGGGTGGTAGGGTACGTTACCTGTTGCTTTTTTTTTCGTACTGTTTGTTGATAAAGACAGAAAGAAATAGCACAAATAGCACACTCAAGAGAAAAAAACTAACTTATGAACAGAACAGAGAAGAAAATTCTAGGGGGATCAAGATCATAAGAAAACATTCAAAGCCGTACATTCCTCAATGGTTCGAAGTGCCTTTTGTGTGTCTGAGTCTTTGATTGTCCGAATGTATTGCTTGATCTCATTGTGAAAAGCAATAAAATCACGTTGCGGTCCCCGACCCCTCCCTTTTGGGCGTGTGTTTACGTTGTCTGCGTCTACTCGTCGGATATGGAGGGAGCAACACCCCTCTCCTTCCCGGGACCTCTTGCCCCTGAGGGTTGGCTCGCTCGAACTCTGCTCCATGGAGAAGACCCCTGAGAGTGAGTTTGAGGGGAAGAAATCAGAGGGCGAGGAGGAAGAGGAGACCGAGGACTATCCCCCCTCTGTATGCTCCGCTCCAGTACCAGTACCAGTACTATGGTGAGGGCGAGGAGGAAGAAGAGGGCGAGGAGGATGAAGATCAGGCTCCCTCGGTTTGTTCCGCCCCACCGTTGACTACGGTGAGGGTGAAGGGGAAGAAGAGGAAGCTTATCCCCCCTCTATGCTCCGCCCCCACCGAGTACTACGGTGAGGGCGAGGAGGAAGAAGACCATCCACCTTGGGTCTGAATGGGTCTGAGTGGGTCTGACGACACTTACTCTCCTCTCTCCTCGACCCCTCTCGGGAAACTCCACCTCCTCCTGGCGCTCGCCCCACGGACCTGGCAGTGGGAGCGTCTTCCTCGACCTCCATCTCCTCCTCACTGCCCAGGCTCCAGCTCAGGCTCCAATTGTAGAATTCTGGGACCAGCCCTTCAGTGCCAGGTGACCTATTATTTTTTAATTGATTGATTGCATCTATAACCTCCTCAAGTCTAATAGGACCATCACACAGAGCCATCTCATCTTCGGAGATTCCCCAGGAGGAATCCAAGGCCCAAAGAAACCAAATGAAACAACAAAAGAAATATCTAACCAACTCAAAACACAAACAAGGAAATAAACAAACCAAATAACCAAACAATAAATTCAATAACAAGGAATTAATACCAGTGGTGGACTGGGGAGAAAAAGTGGCCCGGGAGTTCCTGACAGACTGGCCCACTATATATATTGTAACGTACTGTGCAAGGCAGAACAGGGAGGCGGACACAAACGCTGAGGAGAGCGAGATTTATTAAATGGATTTCCAAAAGCAGAGTTGAAATACGGGTCATAATGGGTGGGCAATCAGAACAAGAAATGTAGACAGGCATAACGACACAAGGAATAAACAAGGTACCAAGACAACGAACGAATACTCAAAACAAACATGGGAAAACGCATACAAACTAGGATAACCAGGTACAGAGCACACGAATGACTAAGCAGGAAACTAACAGATCAGGAACACTAAACAAAACAACCGATACAGACATGGGAGACACAGGGACTAATATACATGGAACTAAACTAGACACAGGTGAGGACGATGATAACGAGGCGTGGCAGACAGACAGAAACCGGGGCAACAGACAAGCAAGGCGGGGCTAACGGGCAAGGAACAACAGAGACACAAGGAACAGAGACACTGGAGTGACAGTGAGGAGAGGGGGCGGATCCCTACGTGACATATATATATATATTATATATATATACATAATGTGTAACGAATCAAGGAACAGAGACACTGGAGTGACAGTGAGGAGAGGGGGGCGGATCCCTACGTGACATATATATATTAGGGGTGGGACGCGATCAAAAAAATTAATCGAATTAATCGGAAGCTTTGTAATTAATTAATCGAAATTAATCGCATTTTAATCGCATTTCAGTATTTAACATGAGAAATTCATTTAAGTTTGAATGATGAATGAATCAATGAACATAATCATAAACTTCAACATCTTGTTTATTTTTCCACCAGTCTACTACGAAGACCAATATATGTGTAGTGTGCAGAAAACAGTTCAGAACATTGGAAATTCTGACCAAAAATGTTGTTTAATTTAGGGAGTTTTGCTCAGGATATTGGAAGAATTGAAGTAAATCAGAAGATGTTTTTTAATACCATTTTAGATGGCAGACTTTCTTTAATTTCCCAGGCCTCTGCCACAGGCATCTCCATAGTGCCTAGAAGTTGTCTTCTGCATGCTCAAAGCAAATGACTGGATCTTCATCATCTATAGATTCATCATCTATAATATGAGCTGTCACACCAAGATCATTCTTGTTGCTAACAGAGGTCCAGTGATCCCCAGTCAGAGCCACATTTGTGGCACTCTTCACAATAACCTGTTTTAATTCTTTCCTCATCATACAGCTGCTGGATTTTCTTCGACATTGTCTTTCTGTGGTGAGTTTCCCAAAACGTTCTTACGTACGAGGTTAAGAAGTACCTGGCGCTAAGAACGTTTTGGGAAACTCACCCCTGGACGGTAGTTCGTAACTTGCATCAGTTGACGCAATTCGCAGCGCTTCTTGTAAGCATTTATCTTCGACCACAGGGCGCGGACAACACAAATAATGTGACGCATCATGTATAAACGCGTGCGGAGTCGCGCGCCATTCGCGAAAGTTTAATCCAGTCTTAATGGTCCAATGAAGGTAATTTAAAAACCAGGACGTTTCCTCACAGGATGTGAATTACGGACGTTTGGTCTCCCTATCGTACTAGGAATACATTTAGCAGCTAAGTTACCATTACTGACCTGCGCGTTAAGCTGGGCGTACACTGTGCGATTTTTGGCCCATTTTCAGCCGATTTTTCACTCGTTTCGGCTCAATCGCGTGTCGTGCATCGTATAGTTTACACAGGTAAACGAGGAACGATTCACACCTCACGACCAACTCCCGATCAGAAATCGCAGCGTCGCAAGAACATCAAACATGTTTGAAATTCAAATCGCTCCTCGTGAGAGTATCGCACTGTTGAAGCAGCTCCACGAGCCGACTCTCCCTGCGATTTAGTCGTACAGTTTGAGCTGGAGCTGAGTACACGATTTAAAATATCGCACAGTGTACGCCCAGCTTTAGCCGCAACATGTTTTGCGTTGAGGTGGTAACAAGGGTGGAAGTGCTCCTGTGATAAGCGAACTCCTTCCTACATAAAGTGCAAATAACACTATTTTTGTTTGTACTTCCATCTGGAAGTTTCTTATATTTAAATTTCCCATCCACCAACGTAGCCTCTTCAGTCATCTCCATCATGCTCATCTTATTGTGCGTCCATATAATCTGTATGCCCGGAACTCGCGCACTGAGAAACATTCCACGGTGCAAAAGTGTCTCGTCCGTTAAATGCGTTAAAATGCGTTAATTTTTTTAGTGCGTTAATTTTCCTGTAATTAATTAATCGAAATTAACGCGTTAAAGTCCCACCACTAATATATATATATTATATATATATACATAATGTGTAACGAATCAAGGGGGCAGGTGTGACGCAAAAGCAAGCGCTCAAATAATTTATTCAATAAAACAGGCAACAGACTACACTCAGTAGTCTATCAGTGAGCTCCAACTGCTGACCCCGCCCACAGATCTTTTTAATGGATGCGCAATGCCCCATATTTCAAAGTACAGATTTGGCACGTCACGTGGTTAATATACTGCCACAATTTTACAATACTGTCATCATACTGCCCAATCCTAGTAGGTGCTATTATTAGCTAAGCTCAGCAAGTTTTAAAATAAATATATATTAAAACACACATATGCTCCTCTGTTCATTGCAGATGCACTTTTGAAATAATAACAATGTTGCAGTAGGCAAATTGCCCTGATTTGCACTGGTGGTAGTTGTTGTTTTTATTTTTTAAATTTATTATTAATATTTAAAAGTTGTTCTCTACACTACTTTATGTAAAATATGCCCTGCAAATCAGGGCAATTTGCCTGATCAATCAACCCCGAGAGGTAACAGTGCCACCTGCTCCATTTTTAAGTAAACCTCACCAATGAATGAATTCACTTCAGCATTTTATATGAATGAACGATGAATTAACTTGTAGCCTAACTTGAAAAAGGATATGGATCAGTCCATTTGTTTTTATTGATTCATCAGGCCTCATAGTCTTTCAGCCATTCGGGAGGCCTCCGCTCTCTGGCCAGATGCACTCGGTCAGCAGGCTGGTTCCTCTCAGGTGCATGTGCTTCAGCTGCTGCAGTCGTAGGTTGCTCTGAAGACGTTGTAACAGTGTCCTTGTTATCGGTGTGCTGATCTGGTGGCTTCACAGCTGCATCAGGCACTCGTGTAAGCTGAGAAGAATACCAGTTCTTTCCGTCTGCAAGTTTGAACGTTCCTGGTCCCACTCGTTTTTGGATTTGAACTGGTTGAGTGAATTTGGGATGACCTTTGGGAACATGAGTCTGTTTTCTCACCTGAACTTTGTCTCCTACTTTGAAGGCCGGTGTGTGCGCCCCCGTCTTTTCATCACAGTATGTCTTCACCTGTGACTGGCGGTTTGACACCCGGTGGTGCACTTCCCCATCCTGGTCAGAGCAGGGCGACAGTGGCATGACGGCAAGCTTGGTACGCATCTTACGACGAAACATCAGTTCAAAAGGTGACACACCTGACATGGCATGTGGTGTTGCACGGTAAGTGTGCAGAAAGTCTGTCACTGTCGCTTTCCATGGTGCATTTTGGACAATTGCAGCTTACACCACACTTTTCAGCACTCGATTAAATCTTTCCACAGCACCATTGGATGCAGGGTGGTACACAGACACTCTGGTGTGTTTGATGTTGCGTTCAGCAAGGAATGTAGACAGTGCAGTGGAGATCAGTTGTGGACCGTTGTCTGTCACTACATACTCAGGGTTGCCATAGCGACTAAACGTTGTATTGAGAAAGCTAATCACAGTCTCTGTAGTGATAGAGGGTGTGAATGCAACTTCTGGCCATTTTGTGTAATAGTCAGTTAAAGGGATGGCATATCTGCAGTCCCATGTGGCTGTTTCGAATGGTCCCACGATGTCAAGGCCTAACTTGATCCACGGAGCGGAAGGTAGAGATACAGGCTGTAGTGGTGTGGTGAAGGTCTTTGCTGTACGATCCAGGCTCTGGCAGAGTGTGCATGCAGACATGTAGGATTGGGTCAGTGCATCCATTCCAGGGAACCAACACAACTCACACAGCCGTTGTTTTGTTCACACTCTGCCCTGGTGGTTCTCATGTGCAGCACAACTAGTGTTTTCCACAGGGAACGAGGCACCAGGAAGCGAGAGCCACGGAGCACTAGGTACCATGTACGCTCAGTTCATAGTGCATTTTGAAGCAGGGCTGAAGGTCAGAGCTCAGGGCTTTTTGCCACGCAGCCTTTTTGAATTTGTAAGCGTAAGGCTGAGAGCTCTGTGCATGACACGGAAGCAGACTGGAACTCAGCAGGTGTGACGGTTGCTCTGGCTGTGGAGAGTAGGGCAACAACCTCAGGCTCTGTCTCAGGTTCATCAGCATCAGGTGTAGGCAAGGGTAAGAACCACAGACAGTCTGCAGTTTGGTTCTGTGCTCCAGCGCGGTAGACAACATCGTAATTGGAGCAGAGCAGTCGTGCTGACCACCTGGTGATGCTCATTCCAGCCCTGTCAGTGTCTTTGGTGCAGAGGAGTGTAGTGAGGGCCTGATGGTGGGTGCGTAGGGTGAACTATGACCCCACAGGTACGTTCTCCATTTCTCCACCCAAACACACGCTAAGACTTCTTTCTCCACAGTCACATACTTCCTTTCAGCCTGTGTAAGTGTCCTAGACACAAAAGCAACAGTGCGCTCACTGTCATCAGGGTGAATCTGTGTGAACACAGCGCCTGTGCCGTAGTCAGAGGCATCTGTAGAAATGACACAGGGCAGCACAGGGTCGTACAGGGCAAGTGCAGAGCTGTGCACCAGCAGTTGTTTCACCTCATTGAAGCATTTGTCAGCCTCGTCAGTCCAGCTGTACTCTGTGTCAGTGCACAAGCACGCAGTGGCTCCACCACGGTAGCGTAGTTGGGTATGAATTTGTTGTACCATGAAAGCATCCCAAGGAATAAACGTAAGGTAGCTGCATCATTTGGTGGAGGTGCTTGTTTGATGGCTTGGACGTGTTCTTTGTCCGGCTCAATGCCCTTTGCAGTCACTAAGTGTCCCAAGAAGCGCAGGCTGGTCTGTCTGAACTGGCACTTTGTCTCGTTCAGGCGCAGGTCTACCTTCCTCAGACGCTGCAACACTGTATCCAGTGCAGCATCACGCTCGGCTTGTGTGCGCCCATGACATATGACATCATCTAGGTAGCTCTGAACGTTGGACACTCCCGCCAGCACAGTAGACATCATCTTTTGAAATGCAGCAGGAGCAGAAGCAGAAGTAGGGCACACGGCAGTACCTGAATAAGCCTTCGTGGGTTATGAAGGCGGTGAGATCCCTGCTGTCTGGGTGTAGTGGTAACTGGTGATAGGCACTTTCCAGGTCGATTGTTGAGTGTGTCGAGCCGGCGAGTGTTGTGAGTAGTTCCTCCATGTGCGGTAGAGGATGACTGTCCACCACTATGGCTTTGTTGGGCTCTCGTAGATCAGCACACATCCTGATGCCACCCGTCTTCTTTTGTGTCACTACAATGTTTGACACCCAGGGTGACGCGTCAACTCGCTCGATCACCCCTGCGGAGAGCAATCGTTTCAGTTCATCAGACACCGCAGATCGTACGGCGAGGGGTAGACGCCGCAGCTTCTGACAAACAACTTCATAACTGCTGCTTACATTTTCTTAGTCCTGCTTTGAGTCTGATCTTCCCTGCATGATCCACCCTAAAACATCCTGAAGGCTCTGTCCTGAGAGAAATATAGGAATAGAGGAAGAAAACTCTATTACTCACACACACACAACTCTCAACTTCCCTCCCTCTGTCAGTCTCTCTCACACATGCACCAAGGTAACAGAACTGTCTGTCTCACACACATGAATCTAGATAACAGGACTGTCTCACACTCACACGTGTCTAGATAACACGACTGTCTCTCACACACACACACACACACCTAGATAACAGGATTGTCTCTCTCACACACATGCACCTAGATAACAGGGCAGTCTGTCTCTCGCACACACATGCATTTAGATAACATGCCTGTCTCTCAAACACACAGATGCACCCAGATAACAGGACTGTCTGTCTCTCTCTCTCTCTCTCTCTCTCTCTCTCTCTCTCTCTCTCTCTCTCTCTCTCTCTCTCTCTCACACACACACCAGTGTTAATTTTGACAGCAATTTTTGATTTAGTTTTAGTCTTAGTCTTTTGACTAAAATGTCATTTAGTTTTAGTCATAATTTAGTCTTTGTATTTGTTTTAGTCTTAGTCTAGTTTTAGTCGACTAATTATCATTAGAATTTAGTCGACTAATTATTCAAAGAATTTAGTTGACTAAAATATATATTGTGTAATAGTCATTATATACTCTTGCACAAAATGAAACATTTATTAACCAGTTACAGAATATGATTGTTTGTGTGCAATATATGCAAAAACAAATTTCCAAACAACTTTATTGACCTGAACTTATAGTTATTGAGCATAACAATAACAAAACATTGATGACCAGTAGGTCCGCTCTACCTGAAAAGCATATGTAGTTTATGAACAATGCATATTACATTCTATATAAAACTGGGTGCCGTAAAAACAACAATGCCATAGACCGCTGATGTCGTTTCATTTGTCGTATTTTTCCCGACATCATCGTCCTACATGGTTTACACACCGTATTTTTTTTCTCAAAGTCAAAGGAGAAATGTGTCCATATTTCGCCGCTCATCTTTCTCCCTTTCTCCACTGCTGATTCAGTTTAATTTCACAACTGACCACAGTTCACAGACTGGTATGGTCTTCCCGGGTTGTGTGCGATGTGAAGACGTTAGTTCTGATGGATGGTTACACGGTTTGTCCCGCCTCTCCGTGTACGCTAAAGTAGTCACGGTTGGATCTCTTCTTAACTTATCCCTACCTTTCACTAAACTAAATCAGATCTGATTAGATGTCGTCGCTGGCCAATATTTTCGTCTCGTTTTTATTCGTTGACGAAAATGTCCATTAATTTCGTCATCGTTTTTATCCCTTCGCATAGTTTTTATTTAGTTATCGTCTCGTTTTCGTCATGAAAAAAGGTTTGTTGACGAAACGAAATTAACACTGACACACACACACCACACACATGAACCTAGATAACAGGTTTGTCTGTCTCTCTCTCTCACACACACACACACACACACACACACACACACACACACACACACACACCTATATAACAGGACTCTGTCTGTCTGTCTCTCTTTCGCTCCCTCTCTCCCTCTCTCAATAATCATTGTAACACTCACATCAGATCAGCTGTTATTTAGGATCTCTGTCGTCCAACATGCCTGATGTCTTTCTCTTCCTTGTAACTGTGGTTAAGTTGTTTTCATGTTCGCATATTCAGAATTAGACACGTTATTTAAATATACTACTGTCACCATCTACAAATTACCTTAACATGGACTGCGGTCGTAAAGGACCCAGAGCACTGCGCACTCTGTTTTTCTGCAATAATTTCAATAGTTTATTTTATTATCCTTCATAACAGCATAAAACAAGTTATAGTACATTAAGTGCATAATCAACAACCTTGTTTTGTGGACTTATGATGGACCATTTAAAAGCTATTGAAATATTTGACAACTGACCACCACAAATTGGTGCAAGGTATAAATACCCATCTTTTAGTTGTAGGTTGTTATTTAGGATGCACTTAATGTATTACAATGCCTTGTAAGCGTAAGGCTGAGAGCTCTGTGCATGACACGGAAGCAGACTGGAACTCAGCAGGTGTCTTAGACGTTACAGCGGTGACAGGTGTATATTTAAAAGAATACGTTTTTAAAATATGTCTATTTCTGATGTAAACAAAGTTGTAGATGTTTGTTTTGGTTGCTAGAAATAAGAATTTGCATATTTTGGCACTTTTAACTTGAAGAAAGAATTCCGAATATGCGAACGAGAAACAAACTTTACCAAGTTTACTAGCATGCATATGAGTGACTTTTGATCCCATTAAAATTAATTTTAAACTATGTACATTTATAAAGGAATGTGTCCTCTTATTGAAAAAAACCGATATTTTTCGCTTTGCTATTTTCAACAAGCTAATGCTTAGTGCTAAAGTTTCAGCTCGGCTCCGCTGCTTTGAGAGACACGCTGGTGATTCCCGCATTTATTGATGGGCAGAGACGAACATGTGAGTGGGAGCTGCAGCCTATCGATTAACTTTTAACATACAAACTCAAAAGAAAATGGTGGATATTTTTCCAATGACTTCCTCACCCATAAAAAAATAATGCTGTTGTATCACCTGTCGCCACTGGCGAGTGAAATAATTATATTACTCGCAAATTTATATTTATGTTCGCGATTGAGAATCGCTGCTGTAGTTCATAAGCACACAAGGTGTTCACGAGGTGAACATGAGGTGATTAAAGCATATGATTGGATGAACATGAGGCAATATTGTAACATGCCAGCGGTCAGCACTGAAGGCTGCTACAGTGAACATTCTGGTCTTTTTAAAAAAGAACTGAATTATTTCAGAAATTAGGGTGAACATTTGCATATGTTTGTGGAAGAACGCTGGAGTGAGCAGGTAATTCTTCATCTTCCATCTTTCTCTGATCCTTGGTCTTCAGTGGTGTCTGTATCAGTTACTGGGACACAATGTCCTGCTCTTCTTTTATCTGTTGTTCTGTCTTGGTCAGTGTGTCCACTGTAAAGAAGACATGAGGATATAACGAGGATCCAGCAGTGTCACTAGCACCAAACATTTTCTCTCCTCCATCCCTGCAAACCTTTTCTGCAGCAGGTTTCCCTGAGTGTTTCCATCCTCCTCGTGTTATGACCCTCTGCCTGAAGCTCCATCTTCAGCACAGCAATGCTTGGGATGACACTGGAGATGGAGCCTCTGAACTGTTGATCTCAAGAGGAACTTCCTCAACAGGTTCCAGCATGTCAATCAAACTGGAAATTATGTCCCATTGATCAGCAGTTGGTGTAGCAAATGTTCCCTAATCACCAGTGTAAAGGTATGTTTCTTTCTCAGTAGAAAGCACCTTCTTGCGTTCAGCAATGAGCGGAGGGTTACGGAGGATCACCTGGTACTAATCTTCAATTGAGAGTAACACTCTGCAGAGAAGTGTGTGGCAGGGAGCTCCCGGAACAATTGAGGAACAAACAACTCTCTTGTAAACAGGAGGAGTTTATTCACACAGGCAGGCTGTATCTCAAATGTTCAACAGATGAGAGGGCGCTCCTCTCATTTATACATACACAGACCATTCCTGTGCACGCAAGCAACAGGGTGGGCTCGATATTGCTATTCTAACATAGGTAATAAATCCTACCCTATAGGGAAATAACACCTTCTTCTCACAAGCAAGCATATTATGCAGACTGAGCATAATTCTTCTGCATGTCGCATAGTGGACAGGAAGCACAATACCTGAGAGGAAATGATAAGCCTGCTTTGACATATTAAGACCTTTCACATACAGGGTGAAGGGACCTTTCACATACAATGTGACCGGGGGTGAAAATAAGGTGACAGGGGTCACAGAGAACATAAGAAAGGACACGATGTTCACAAGGTCTTGAGTTAATCATGAGTATAAAGAGACATAATATAATATTAATATTATTAATATAATATAATTATAATATTCCTTCAACCAGTGTAGATGTTAAGTGTTTCTGTTCCAGCATTTCTGCATCATCGCTGGTCTGACCAATCAGACGCTATACTGCAGGACTGTTTCGAGCATGTGGATTGGGAAATGTTCTGTGATTGGTCGAGCAGCGTTGACGAGTACGCAGACACAGTCTCCGCCTTCATACGCAAGTGTGTGGATGACGTAGTGCCCTGCAGACAAGTCCACGTATTGCCCAATCAGAAGCCCTGGCTGAACTGTGAGGTCCGCTCCGCCCTTAGCACACGCAGCGCTGCTTTCAGATCTGGAAATACGCAAGAGTACAAGAAAACCAACTATGCTCTGTGTAAATCCATCAGATCAGCTAAACGGGTGTACAGGGAGAAAGTGGAAGCACAGTTTAACACCAACAATACACGAAGTTTATGGCGGGGACTAAACACAATCAAGGACTATAAATCTGCCTCTCACACTCTGCCTATTACCAGCACTGATTTACCGGATGAGCTAAACCACTTCTACGCTCATTTTGATAGTAACCTCACTGCACAGCTGGAGAACGCCCCGTCCACCGTTGATCCCAACCCCCCCTCCGTCAGTGATGTGCGCAGAGCCTTCAGACGGGTGAACCCGCGCAAGGCAGCAGGACCAGACGGCACACCAGGTAGAGTGCTGAAAGCCTGCTACAGGGAATTAGCAGGTGTTTATGCAGACATCTACAACACCTCACTGTCTCTCTCTATCGTGCCAGCTAGCTTCAAACTAGCCACCATTGTGCCAGTCCCAAAGTCATCCAGCATTACCTGTCTGAATGACTGGCGACCTGTTGCCCTGACCTCCATCGTGACCTCAATGCTTTGAGACGCTGGTCAAAGACGTCATCTGTTCCTCACTGCCTGCCACCCTGGATCCTCTGCAATTTGCGTATAGGAGAAATAGATCCACTGATGATGCAATCGCGCTGACGCTGCACACTGTCCTCTCCCACCTGGACAAGAAGGACACGTATGTGAGAATGCTGTTTGTAGACTACAGTTCAGCATTCAACACCATCGTTCCTTCGAAGCTCGACAGCAAACTCCGGGATCTGGGTCTGAACAGCACACTGTGCAGCTGGATCCTGAACTTCCTGACGGACCGACGGCAAGTGGTAAGGATGGGCAGCATCACATCCTCCTCTCTGACCCTCAACATCGGAGTCCCCCAGGGTTGTGTGCTCAGCCCGCTCCTGTACTCTCTGTACACCCACCACTGCACTGCTACACACAGCTCCAATGACATCATAAAGTTTGCTGACGACACAACGGTTGTGGGCCTGATCTCCAATAATGATGAATCGGCCTACAGGGAGGAGGTAAAAATCCTGGAAGACTGGTGCCGGGAGAATAACCTCTCTCTAAACGTCAGTAAGACCAAGGAGCTCATCGTGGACTACAGGAGGTGGGAGAGAGTACACCCAGAGATCCACATCAATGGGACTGCGGTAGAGAGGGTCAGCAGCTTTAAGTTTCTGGGTGTTAACATCAGCGAGGACCTGACATGGGCAGTGCACACCACACAGGTACTGAAGAAGGCCCACCAGCGCCTCTACTTCCTCAGAAGGCAGATGAGGTTTGGTCTGAAGCCCAGCATCCTCAAGACCTTCTACACCTGCACTGTGGAAAGCATCCTGACTGGCAGCATTACCACCTGGTACGGGAACTGCACTGATCTTGAGAGGAAATCTCTGCAGAGAGTAGTACGAACAGCACAGTCCATCACCGGGGTTCAGCTCCCCAACCTGCTGGACTTATACACCAGCCGCTGCCTGAGGAAGTCCAGAATGATCATGAAGGACCCCTCCCATCCTAGCAGGACCCCTCCCATCCTAGCAGGACTCCTCCCATCCTAGCAGGACCCCTCCCATCCTAGCAGGACCCCTCCCATCCTAGCAGGACTCCTCCCATCCTAGCAGGACTCCTCCCATCCTAGCAGGACTCCTCCCATCCTAGCCACTGTCTGTTCTCTCAGCTGCCGAGTGGTAGGAGGCTCAGAAGCTTTAAAGCCAGAACCAGTGGGCTCAGAGACAGCTTCTTCCCCCATGCCACCAGGCTCCTGAACAGCCAGTAATCTCAGCTCTGACCAACCCACACCCTCCATTACATGCATGAGCACCAAAGCACTTTATTTCACACTGCACCTCTGCACTGCTGGACTATTGGACTTAATAATACCAACCCGAGACAATACCCCACCCCTGCGCTCCCATATACTCACTCCATACCTTAATAATACCAACCCGAGACAATACTCTAGCCCTGCGCTCCCATATACTCACTCCATACCTTGCTCTGACATCAATACAGCATCATACTCACTGGGATTACAGGCACCTCTATACAACAGTATAATCTCCATAACCTGTTACATTCATCTCCATTTTCTGTGCAATATCACATGTATATTTAATATATTGTAGATATCAAAAATTAGAACAATACTTATTTTTATTTTTAAGACATACAGAGTAAGCTTTAAATGTACATAGTTTAAATTGTTTGTAATTTATACATCTTTGTAATATTGTTGCTGCAAATTGTGGAACATGCACACAAGTTTTTCACTCACCGGGGTACCTGTACTCTGGTGATGTGACAATAAATCTGATTTTGATTTGATTTTGATTATGTGGTGCGTGGAGCTCCAGTGAGTGGGTTCAGACTGAATGATGCTGTGCTGGAGGAGGCCAAGTTCTTTTACAACTGTTCTCAGATTCTGCTTTGCAAGCACAAAGTGGTTGAAATGTTTATCAATGTTCTTTAGCTTGGCATTAATGTCCAAATGACGTTAAAATTCAAATAAAATGTCTGTGTGGTAGTTTTAGAAGTGAGCAAAAAACTGAAAAGTGCACTGAAAACAGAGAATCAAGCAAAAACAAACGTGTGCTTAAAACAGTGAAACAAACACACGTAACTGTGTGATTCTTGTTTCTCTGCTCTCACTGTCACTGGTTTTGCTCGGTTGTTTTGCTCAGTGTGTCTTACTTGCTCGATTGAACCTCATCTTTGCTCTCTTGTATTAAAGACAGTAATCTCACTCCATAGGACTGGAGTAAATTTCAGTCTTTCTCTTTAATGGACAGAAGAAAGCAAATGTACATCACATCAAAACATAAAACACTTTATATATGTTGCAATTTAACCAGCAAAATCACACACAAAATCCTATACTTTGCCCAGTTATGATACTGTATATCAATATGTGGTTGTCTGCTACCATCTACTGGACACATACCGGAACTGCAGGGAAATTTCTGCATAAATGGAAAATACTGGATAAAACAGTAAAATGTAGTAGCAGGTTCTACACTCCATGGTTAACTACTCTGCATGTAATCACAGGACTTTATTTACCCCTAAACCTAGAAATGCAGAGAAGACAACATCTGTGTGAGGCAAGAAAAAGAGGAGGGAGAGAGAGAGAGAGAGAGAGAGATTTTGTTCTCCAGTTGTGTGTGTAGAGGAGTGTGTGTTTCCATGGAGACGCAGGTGTTGCTCCAGTACACAGGAGGTTATTCTAGCTCACACACACACACTGAGGAGTCAGAACCCCAAACCCAAAATCCTGCATAGAGGGGCTCAGTGAATGTGGAGTGGAATGTGTGTAAGTGTGTGAGTGTGTGTGTGTGAGAGGAGACGCTGTAGAAGGACAGAGTGCCGGCCGGCCAGTCCAGATACACTCCTACTCTGTTGGAGCTGGAGGGGGCAGAGATGTCAGTGCAGTTATTATTGTGACAGACAGAGTATCTGTTATTATAGCAGCGCAGCTTCCAGGACTTTATATTCCATCCAAACCCACAGTCACCACTGACTCCTTTCCTGCTGATTCCTTTATATGTCACTGCTATACCAGCATCTCCACTACACTCAACCTCCCAGTAACAGCGTCCAGTCAGACTCTCTCTACACATCACCTGAAACCAGTAATCAAATCTCTCTGGATGATCAGGATACGTCTGCTGCTCCTCCACATACGTCACCTTTCTGTTCCCCTTAGACAGAGAGAGACGTGTGTGTGCTGTGTTTGGGTTCAGTGTGAGCTCACACGCATCTGCACACAAGAAGAGACATTAGAGGAGACCACACAAATACTGTGTGAGTGTGTGTGTGTGTGTGTGTGTGTGTGTGTGTGTGTGTGTGTGTGTGTGTGAGTGTGAGTGTGTATGTGTGTGTGTGTGTGTATATATACATGTTGGTTATATTTTCTGTGTGTGTGTGTGTGTGTGTGTGTGAGTGTGAGTGTGTGTGTGTGTATCTGTGTGTGTGTGTGTGTGTGTATATATATATACATGTTGGTTATATTTTCTGTGTGTGTGTGTGTGTGTGTGTGTGTGTGTGTGTATATCTGTGTGTGTGTGTGTGTGTGTGTGTGTGTGTGTGTGTGTGTTTGTATATATATCTGTGTATATCTGTGTATATTAACTGCTTACATTTTCTTAGTCCTGGTTTGAGACTGATCTTCCCTGCATGATCCACCCTAAAGAACACACACACACACACACACACACACACACACACACACACACACACACACACACACACACACACACACACACACACACACAGTTATTTTTTATTCTGAAGGCTCTGTCCTGAGAGAAATATAGAAATAGAGGAAGAAAGCTCTATTTCTCACACACACACATGCACCTAGATAACTGAAACTGTCTGTCCACACACACACACACACACACACACACACACACACACACACACACACACACACACACCTCTATAGGGTCTAGACTTCACAGATTACATTCACTGCCTTGTGTGTGGAGTCAAAACCTTTAAAGAATATTCCAGGATCAATAATTAAGTATACTGATTGGCTACTGATAAAAGTAGGTGTGTCTGGGGCGCAGCTCTCTGTCCTGCAGCAAACTTTAAGGCAACCAATTAAAGAGCTTCTCCAGATCACAGATCACGTGCTTGACAAAAGTTTAAGGACCTACATAGACACCCATTAGTCCAGCGCCCCACACACAGGAAGTATACGGTACACATGTAATGTCACAGACATTCAGTGGACAAAAGGAGAAGGTGAGACTCCACTTCGAACTGAGAGACTCCACGGACCCGGCAATTCGAGCTGCCAACCCTCAGATTCGCACTGGACGGAAGTGGAATGCATCCCAAGCAGTTGACCATGCAGTGGAACGGCTGAAGCACCAGGAGATCGTTGGTGCTACACAGTTGGGCAGATCTGGTCTGGGATGGGCAGTAGCACCAAAGAGCTGGTCCAAAGCGACCAGGAAGGAGAGGAAGGATCTTGTGATCTCTGAAGTTGCCAAGATGGAGGAGGAAACATACAAGATTACAGCAGTGAGCCAGCAACAGCAAGGCAGATGGACTACTTGGGAGGCTGTGCTAAACAGAACCATCAGAACCTGAAAACTCTGGGTGTCACAGGCCCTAACAGGAAGTGAGCTATTCGAGACCTTGCAGAGGAGGGTGAGGAAGGGAGCTTCTGGCTGTGGCTCAGAAGGAAGGATGGCACATGGGGGAAAGAAGCTCTTGAGGGAGACGTCCTGGTATGTGGTCAGTACTTGTGCTTGAGTCAGGGAGACGGACGTCCCTGACATGCACAGTCCCCTGCGACTCATTCCACATACAACAATAATAACGCTGGGGTCAGAGAGTGGGGTGAATACAGATCCTTCAGCAGGCTGCAGGGGGCGGCAGGGAGACGTCCCTGTCGCTGCTCCACCACCCAGAGATGTTCTGGGGGATAATGGAGTGAAACATCAGTGAAGGGTGCCCCCCCCCCCCCCCCCCCCCCCCCCAGCTGACGACCCTGCAGCCCACACAATGGCACCATCGGAGGTGCGTCAGGCAGCAATGCCAAGCAGGTGTAACCACCTGTGCTTACATCTAGATAGAATTATTGATCTTTTTTTAAATGTACGATAATTGCCAGTATTACTAGTTTCATAATACTTTTGCAATATATAATTTACATAAGTTCATATGTCTAAGTAACATTTTTTCTCTGGATAATTTGATGAGGGCGGCACCCCAGCGCCCCCTACTGACGAGCTGCCACTGGTGTCATGTATGATACTGTATGTATTTTAGGAATAAGACCATGTGTGTGTCATGTGTGCTGTTTCTATGTATGACACTGTTCTTCTCACATTTGGAGTGTGTTTTCACACACAGGGTGTTTAAGGGGATTCCTACATACCTGAGTGTGTCCAGTCTGCAGTGGGGATCCTCCAGTCTAGCAGAGAGGAGCTTCACTCCTGAGTCTCCTGGGTGGTTGTAAGTCAGATCCAGTTCTTTCAGGTGTGAGGGGTTTGAACTCAGAGCTGAAGCCAGAGAAGAACATCCTTCCTCTGTGACCAAACAACCAGACAATCTGCAGAATGGAGGGGAAAAGAGGGAGAGAGACAGTGAGAGAGATACATTCGCAGAGAAGCCAGTTTGGGGCACTAGAGAGGCCATTAACTGTAGTGAAGGATTCACCCTGTGCTTTATAATAAACTACTGTCATGGTGAGGTCTCATATCCATTCCTCAACTATGATCCTACACCACCAAACACCCTCCACAATATTAAACCTAATAATCTGTGACAGAAATTACTGATTATTGACTAATCATCATTGATTAGATCATGTTTAGTTATTATAAGAGATCATTATGAACTTTATGATGTCCATTCTGACTAAGCAGAAGGACTACAATAATGAAGTAGTGTGTTTCAGTATAATCATGTACTTATGTTTAGTTCATATTATGCATGTGTGCTATACTGTGACCCAGGTCAGGGAGAGTGCTGAGGGTAAGAGCACTCTGTTAACTGGTAGTCACTAGGCTACTAGTCTTGGGTCATTTAGCTTTCTCTGTGTTGAACTGATACATCAGTTGCTTCCGCTAACTCTAGGGAAGTCCATATTAGGAGATACACACATGTTAGACAAAGTAGCCTGCTGGACGCTTATGTTTTGGAACACGCTGTGCTAAAGATAACCTGCTTGTTAGAACTGCTGAATTGTGTTTAAGATTGTATATAAGCAGGGGGAGTGCCCCCCTGCCTTCAGAGTTGTCATGCTTGAATGAGACTCTCATGTCTGTGTCTGTCTTGTGTCTTTGTCTTATTTATATATATATTTATATTTTTGTAATAAATGAATCATTTAACCACGTCTGAGTCCTCATCCATTTACTAGAAAATTTCCATGACAATTTGGCGTCACGAACAGGATCGGCGAGAGGCACACGGAAAGGCGGTGACTGATCTTCGAGGACGCTCCCCAGGGGATGAGACGAAAACCGCAGTAAGTGGGAATTTTCGGTTTCATTTTTAGTTTATAAAATTCGAGGATTTTTCTTTTTTTGAGTGTTAAATATCCGTCAGTGTCCGCCCTCCGGATGATCTCTGTTATACGATAGGGATATAGTGAGATATCGCCTACAGAAAGTCTATAAGATGGGGGTATAACGGTATCGCCCATGCGAGATAGGACTTAGTCTAGCACTCGTCAGTCTGGCCAGAGATCCATCTAAATTTTGAGGACCTTTTTTGACATGTTTAATTGATTTGGGATGTTTTTTTGGACCTTCCACACAAAAAAAAAAGTGTGAAGGGTCATCTCTGGGATTATCTAGAATTATGGGTAAACATCATTTGGGTAAAATGGGTAAAATACATAGTAAGAGTAAAGCATCGGGGGCTCATAGTATAATTATAATAATAATAATTATAAGTGTAAATTACCAAATTACCAGAGATTATTTAGAAGATGTAACTCAACATGTGGGTTTTTGGGCTAAGCATTATGGGTTTGGTTCAAAGGGAACATTGAGTGTAGACTATCTGCGCCGACTAGTTGAGAGAGTAAAAATAGAGCCCAAGGTCGCAGATAGAGAAAAACGCGCAAGTATTTTGTTAAACATAAAGCGGATATGGAAGAAAAAGCAAAATGTTGGCTTGAAGAAGCTGAGAAAAGGCAAGCACGACAGGTAGGGATTAAAAAGTGTACTAACAAAGTCTCTCAGTGTGTTGTTGTAGCCGACTCAGACCTCGACGCTGCCCCGCCGAGATCTGCGCCAGCCATCCCGGCTCAGCAACTGCGCCACGCTCAGATGCACCCACAGCCGCTACCCCTGCCTCCCGCACCTCCACCACCAGTTCCAGCGCCACCAGCTCTGGCGCCACCACGACAGCAAACTCTGTCTGCCACACTTGCACTGCGAGCTCCAGTGCCATCAGTATCACAACCACAACCTCTGCCTCCTTCACTCCCACCTACCCAACAGCTGCCGCTGCACCCAGGGCCGCTAGTCCCGTATGATGACGTCCGCCAGGCGATGGAATGCGCCAGCCGGATGATGGGAAGCGCCACCTGCCCAACGCCACCACCACCCCCGCCGCCCGCAGCCACCACCACCCCCGCTGCCAGCTTCACCCATGGCAGCACACGCAAGAAGCCGTGCCACAGAAAGAAAGGGTCAGGTGATGCTTGAACTGACCACCCCAGGGTGCGCAACGACCTTCCCAATGGTCAGGGTCGCAGGCCCTGAAGGAGCCATCATGGTCCACTGTCACTGGACAGGAGATGACATCATGAAGGTGGCGGTGGGCCTGGGTAAACTGACAGAGATGGGAGGTAAGCGCTTCGGCGAAGAACTAACAGCTTTTGTTCAGTCTTGTCATCCAGTCAAACAAGATAGACCGAGACCGAACACCGGAAGACGTCCGACTCCACAACACTGAGTGGGAACTGCCAGCAGCTGGACAGGAGGATCCAAACAGGCCCTACAGAGAGATTGTAGGACGCCTGGTCGCAAGGCTGGAAGCTGCAAACCTAGCCACTATCAACATGTCCAAAATAGCTGCATGTAAACAAGAAGATGGAGAACCTGTCAGCAACTTCCTCGTGAGACTGACCAGAGTTCACACTGAGTTCATGCTTGAATGAGACTCTCATGTCTGTGTCTGTCTTGTGTCTTTGTCTTATTTATTTATTATATATATATTTTAAAGTAAATTGACATTTTAAAAGTACATAAATATTTATTAAAATATTTATATATTAAATATATTAAAACTCTGTAATGACACCATACTTCACTGTTTCCATTCCAGATTAAATTGACAGAAAACTCACCTGAGAATCTCCAGTTTACAGTTTGAACTCTTCAGTCCAGCACAGAACCGCTCCACTCCTGAATCTTTTAGGTCATTATTATTAATTTCCAGCTCTTTCAGTGAGTTTTCTGTTTGTAGAACTGATGTGAGAGATTTGCAAGACTCCTCAGTGAGACCACAGAGAGACAGTCTGTAAAGGAGTAAATACAGTACAAAATGCAGATCAATCAGATGATGCTGGATTCCAGAATCTGAACTGCTGATTGAATTATCCTCTGTATCTGTCATGCAGCTCAACCCTGGAGACTGCAACTCCCAGAATGCCCCACGTTGTCTGACCCGTTCCTCCTTCCCTCAGTACTAGTTCACACCTGGTTCTCATCATGGGCTATTATATATATCAGAACACTCACTAAACTCTTTGTGAAGTTTTGCCAACATTTTGAAAGCATACCAAGAGTTTTTCCTACATTTTATTCTCTTCGTGGTTCGACCCAGTTTGTCTAGTTCACTGCTCTCCTGGATTCTTCCTTTTTGTACCTGTCTGTTTTTTCTTCTTTTTGTGTATATCTGACCTGGACTGCTTTTTTGACATTGACTTTGGATTACGTCTGGATCTCTCTGCCCCGTTGTTTCCTCCATTTACTTCAATAAACAAAGTGTGTTTCAGTCTGTGTGCGTTTGTGACTAATATGAACCCTGCATCACAGTATCTTGTAAAATAGGATGAAATTAATTGCATTAACAGATTAAAAAGTATCAAAGCAGAGGCCAGTAACTGTAGTGGAGGCTTCACTTTGTGCTTTATAATAAACTACCGACATGGTGAGGTTTCGTATCCATTCCTCACATATGACCCTACACCACCAAACACCCTCCACAATATTAAACCTAATAATCCTAACCTGTTTAGCTCTGAACTTTGATATAATGTTGTCACATGTGTGTGCACAAGCACTGAAAAGGTGGATTTTCATCACATGTCATTTTATTATTGGGGTATTTGTCATATGTGTAAATGAAATTAAAAGATATTGCTACATCTTTCACGGTACTGTGGATGTGGACGTCTGAATTTGGAACATTAATAAGACACTTGGGGCAGAGCTGTTTTACAGGATGTGTTTTTCTGCAGGGTCTATGTAGGAGTGTGTGTGTGTGTGTTTGTGTGAATGTGTGTGTGTTCAGCTCTGTGTATGAGTGTGTGTTTTTCCATAAATACCCACATACATGTGGACAAGGACTCATCCGAGTCTGTTTAGAGTGTTACATTTCTCTTCTAGGAGATTCTGGAAATCTGATAATGTATCACAATGTTTTCTTTCTCTCCACAATGTGGTCATTTAATTAAATTTAGTTTATGTAGTTAATTTGAACTGAAAATATTTCGAATTAATAAAGAAAGAAAACCTCATAAAATAAAGTGTGAAATTGTCTGGCATTGCCTTGTGGTAGGATTTTTTATAGTGTACTCAAAGGAAGTTTATTATTTTTAAAAGGAAATTGACTTTTTAAAAGGACATGAATCTTTATCTTATCTTAATATTTATTAAAACTCTATAGTGTCATCACACTTTACTGTTTCCATTCCAGATTAAATTGACTCACCTGAGAATCTCCAGTATACAGTTTGAACTCTTCAGTCCAGCACAGAGCTGCTCCACTCCTGAATCTTTTAGGTCATTATTAATAATCTCCAGCTCTTTCAGTGAGTTTTCTGTTTGTAGAACTGATGTGAGAGATTTGCAAGACTCCTCAGTGAGATGACAGACAGGCAGTCTGTAAAGGAGTAAATAGTACAAAACAGTACAAAATGTAGATCAATCAGATGATGCTGGTTTACAGAATCTGAACTGCTGATTAAATTATCCTCTGTATCTGTCATGCAGCTCAACCCTGGAGACTGCAACTTCCAGAATGCCCCACGTTGTCTGACCCGTTCCTCCTTCCCTCAGTAATAGTTCACACCTGGTTCTCATCATAGGCTACTATATATATCAGGACACTCACTAAACTTTTTGTGTAGTATTGCCGACATTTTGAAAGCATACCAAGAGTTTTTCCTGCATTCTATTCTCTTTGTGGTTCAACCCAGTTTGTCTAGTTCACTGCTCTCCTGGATTCTCCCTTTTTGTACCTCTGTCTGTTTTTTCTTCTTTTTGTGTGTACCTGACCTGAACTGCTTTTTTGACATTGACTTTGGATTACGTCTGGATCCCTCTGCCCAATTGTTTCCTCCATTTACTTCAATAAACAAAGTGTGTTTAAGTCTGTGTGCATCTGTGACTAATATGTACCCCACATCACAGTATCTTGTAAAATAGGATGTGTCACGGTACGATCCCAGAACCCTTCCTTTGGGCGTGTGTTTCTGTCGTCTACGTCTGCTCGTCTGCGTCTGTGTATCTCCGTGGGTGCGGTTACGTCTTGTGATTATCCGTCTATCCTGTGGCTCATCTCGTCATCACGTGGGGTTGAGGTGGTTTGTCTACTGAATCTGCGTTCGCGCAGTGTCCTGTGCTCGTCGTTGTCTGAATCGTACATGTGAGTGTGTGTCTACATGTTATACGTGCGCTATCTGTGCTATATATGTAGGTGATTAAACGTGACGTTGGAAGAAACGGAAAGGATTCTTGTCTCGTCTGTCGCCTCGCCCCAGCGTCACAGGATGAAATTAATTGCATTAACAGATTAAAAATTATCAAAGCAGAGGCCAGTAACTGTAATGGAGGCTTCACCCTGTGCTTTATAATAAACTACTGACATGGTGAGGTCTCATATCCATTCCTCACATATTATACTACACCACCAAACACCCTCCATAATATTAAACATAATAATTCCAACCTGTTTAGCTCTGAACTTTGATATACAGGCATGAAAATCTGTCACCTTTCGGCGAAATTCGCCGTTTTGAAGTTGAAAAGGGTGACCTACGTGAATCGTGTAGATCCGATGAGTTTTTTGTTGGGGGGGGGGTCGGGAGATTATATGTATATATTTTAATTATCATTGACTCATTAAGCAAACAGAGCACTTCCGAAATCGGCAATTTCAATGACACAGTGGCCAGCAGTTTCCGCCCTGAACCATCATAGAGGCCAAATAGCGTTTCAATCATACCAACGTTCTTCATTCATGTTATTCATTTACTGCTAAGCGGGACGAGAAGCAGGACCTAGTGCTACACCGCGGACAAGTCAGAAGAGCGTACATTTACCACTACATTTACCAGATCGTACATTTACCACTATATTTACCAGATCGTACATTTACCAGATCGTACATTTCCCAGTGGATTTAATTGGGTTATTAATGGTTTCAATCGTTTTCATATTTTGCGGTAAAACAAAGTTACTGCCGTTATTGCGTTGAATACTGTCAGAGCCACAAGCTCTTGTGATAAATAGGTAGATAGATAGACCTATTAAGTTCGCGTCAACCCCAGTTAGTTAACGGTGATATAAAATAAGAAACGAGATTTTTTTTCTAGTGTGTCTGTAGTTGTAACTGGTGAATCCAGGGATGGGTGAGGATAACATTCGCGCCAGGGCTGAAAAGGTTGAAGATGAAGTTGTAAACTCTTGTCGTTTGAGTCTACCCTGTGCTTTAGCCCATGTTAGAAAATAAAAACACGTGAACCTGGTGTTTTTACACTCATTTTCGCCGCTGATGTTATTTATTGGTTCATTAAGACGTAATGGTTTTGACTGAGCCATCTGGAATGGCGAAAGCGGCCTCTCGCGTTTAAGGATCAGGCTCCATACATTGAATCCATTGACAAGACAGTCAAAAAAAATTTTTACTATATTTTACGGAGCCCGTAAGGTGACATCATGTAAAAAAATAATAACGTGTGGCCACGACTTACTAACGCGTGGGAACGAGATACTAATGTCGCCTTTCACACGCGGCAACAAAGTTTATTTTTTCACAGCAAAGCATGCAGATCCCAGGGATGTTCGCGAACTGACTGCCCAAGGAAGGTAAACCTGGCTTTATATAAAGTAATACTTAATTATCTTGTTCGTACGCGTTAATTATCTCGTTCGCATGCGTTAGTAAGTCGTGGCTACACGTTATTATATTTTTTACATGATGTCACCTTACGGGCTTCGTAATATTTGGCATCACCTGTCGCTGTATCCCCGTACACCAGCAGCCAACCCCCCCCCCCCTCCCGTCGCCGTATACCCATGACGTCACATGTCAACGCCCCGTATCCCCATGACGTCACATGCCCCGCCCCCCAGTCTTCTCACCTTTTTAACCCCTGACCCATTTTCATGCCTGGATATAATGTAGTCAAATGTGTGTGCACAAGCACTGAAAAGGTGGATTTTCATCACATGTCATTTTAATATTTGGGTATTTGTCATATGTGTAAATGAAATTTAAAGATGTTGCCACACTTTCTTTCACAGTACTGTTGATGTGGATGTCTGGATTTGGAACATAAATGAGACACTTGGGGCAGAGCTGTTTTACAAGCTGTGTTTCTGCAGGATCCATGTAGGAGTGTGAGTGTGTTTGTGTGTGTGTGTGTGTGTGTGTGTGTGTGTGTGTGTGTGTGTGTGTGTGTGCGTGTGCGTGTGTGTGTGTGTGTGTTCATGTAGATAATTTTAACAGAAAATATTTGGAAATAATTGAGGAAGAAAACTTCATAAAATACAAATAAAGTATGAAATTGTCTTGCATTGCATTGTGTGGTCATATAATTGAATACATTACTCAAAGGAAGTTTATTATTTCAAGAAGGAAATTGACTTCTTAAAAGGACATAAATCTTTGTCTTATCTTAATATTTGTCATGGTAGGCCGGCCCAGATCGATGTTCATTTTTTATATTGGGGTATTTGTCATATGTGTATGTGAAATTAAAATATATTACCACAAGAAAAGTGTCCTGATAAATAACCTTATCAAGTGGTGTCAGTATCTTGTGAAATTGTTCTTGGGTCTCTCTATGTTGGGTCTCTCTCACATTTTCTCTTTCTCCTTAATGTAGGTTCTAAAGTCTTCTCTATCAAATCTTCTTTCTCTTTTTAATGTGGGGTCACTCTACCTTTCTCTCTCTAATGTTCTCTCACTCTTCTTTTCATTTTCATAGACCTTCTGAGTCAAGAACACCCAGTGCTACATCCACTGTTAATCTCTGAATGAAAATACTCACATGGCTTTTCTGGATGCTTTGACCACTGGCAGCAGTCTCAGTAGACATTCATTTAATGGAACATTGCTCAGGTCAAACTCATCCCGCTCCTCTTCTGAGTTCAGCAACACAAACACCAGAGCTGACCACTGAGCAGGAGAGAGCCTGGCTCCATGGAGACGAGTGTCACCTCCTCTGCTCAGGTATGTTTGGACTTCCTGTACTAGAGAATGATCATTCAGTTCATTCAGACAGTGGAACAGATTGATGAATTTCTCTGGAGAGGGATTTTCCCTGATTTTCTCCTTGATGTACTCGACTGTTTCCTCTTTGCTTTGAGAGCTGCTTCCTGTCTGTGTCAGTAGTTCTCGTAAGAGAGTCTGATTGGACTCCAGTGAGAGACCCAGAAGGAAGCGGAGGAAAAGGTCCAGGTGTCCATTCTGACTCTGTAAGGCCTTGTCCACTGTACTGTTGAGGAAGTCACACAATGTGTTTTGTCTGTCTGTGTGTTTTGGTTGTTGCTGTTTCAGCACATTTGTGTTGGTGGAGATGAAGGTAATAAACACATATAAAGCAGCCAGAAACTCCTGAACACTCAGATGTACAAAGCTGAACACCTTCCCCAGCTGTAGACCAAACTCCTCTCTGAAGATCTGAGTGCACATTCCTGAATACACTGACATTTCTCTTACATCAATGCCACTGTTTCTCAGGTCATCCTCGTAGAAGATCAGGTTGCCTTTATCCAGCTGTTGGAAAGCCAGTTTTCCCAGTGCCAAAACATGTTTTCTAGGTTGTTGAGGGTCAGTGTCACTTTTCTGATCATATTTTTGGTCCTTGTGTTTTATGTGAAAGATCAGGAAGTGTGTGAACATCTGTGTCAGAGTCTTGGGGATCTCTGCACTCTCTGCTTCACCCAACATCCTCTCTAGAACAGTGGCTGCAATCCAACAGAAGACTGGAATGTGGCACATGATGTAGAGACTTCTTGATGACTTCATGTGTGAGATGATTCTGTTGGACAGACTCTGGTCTCTGATTCTCTTCCTGAAGTACTCCTCTTTCTGAGGGCCACTGAACCCTCGTACCTCTGTTACCTGGTCAACACTCTCAGGAGGGATCTGATTGGCTGCTGCTGGTCGAGAGGTTATCCAGAGGAGAGCAGAGGGAAGCAGATTCCCCTTGATGAGGTTTGTCAGCAGCACATCCACTGAGGTCGACTCTGTTACATCCCACAAGCTCTCATTGTTCTGGAAATCTAGAGGAAGACGACACTCATCCAGACCATCAAAGATTAACAGAATTTTGTAGTATGTATAGTGAGTTGGTTTTAATTCACATGTTTCTGGAAAAAAGCAATGAAGAAGCTGCACCAGACTGAGCTTTTTCTCCTTCATCAAATTCAGCTCCCTAAAAGGAAGTGGAAATATGAAAAGAACATCCTGATTTACATTTCCTTCAGACCAGTCCAGTATGAACTTCTGCACTGAGACTGTTTTACCAATTCCAGCCACTCCTTTAGTCAGCACAGTTCTGATGGCGTTGTCTTGTCCTGTTAAGGGTCTAAAGATGTCACTGCATTTGATGGGTGTCTCCTGTGTTGCTGGTCTCCTGGATGCTGTCTCAATCTGTCTCACCTCATGTTCATTATTCACCTCTCCACTCCCTCCCTCTGTGATGTAGAGCTCTGTGTAGATCTCATTCAGAAGTGTTGTGGTTTCATGCTGTGAGATTCCTTCATTAATTTTCTGACATTTTTCCCTCAGTTTGGATTTGAGTTTTCTGTAGCAAGCAGGGGCCAGTTCTGATAAAGAGGAAGACAAGAGCACACATGTTAATGTCTTTAGGTTCAATCATAACAGACTCATCACAGGAAATACAAGAAAAGACATAATTATGAATAGATATTTAGTCCCCATATATTGGCCATAATACATTCAGGAAATTGAAATACTGTAAGTGTTAAATTAGAGGTAGGTTAGAGTGTCTGGGTATCAATATTGACATTGAGAACACATGCATTGATGGAGGAAGCCATTACACCAGCTGAAGTTCCACCACACACACTGGTAACTGTCACCTGACTGAGGAGACCTACAACTAGCAGACTGGACATCTGAGAGACAATGGAGGGAAATAGAAAACACACCTGTGTATGACATAATGAGACAGTGACCTGTGGTCAAATCTGATTGGCTCAGTTCTAAAGAATAACAACGTATCCTCAAAACTTCAACATTCACATGACAACAGAGATAAATGTTGGAGAGCAGTGGCGTGCACACATAGACATCAGGTGGTGCTAAAGCACCACCAAGTCTGCACTTTATTAACAAAAATGCCCTTTTGAAACTTCGATTTTTTATTATTATTATCATTTTACTGAGGTCGATTTGATGTGATCTTTTGAAAAACTGAGCGATTAAAATCAATGCCCTGAAATGAGCCAACACCTCGCACACACCCGACCTCTCTCTTCCTTTAACACCAGACGCGCTGCAGCAGCAGTTCAGTTCAGCGAGTGGAAGGAAGCATCTTCAGCACAGCACTCACGGTCACAGATAGACTTCTTCTCCCGTGCCCCACCAGCCAGGTCACATACACATCAAATAAAATCGTACCGTTTGCCCTCTAAGCCCAACGTGAAATCATTTTCTTGTGTTGTAAAATGTCTCATACAGCACTAAACTACTAAGCATTTTTAGCCGACTGGTCACCCGATAAACTAATCGCTCTAGCCCAAATCAATGATAGATAACGCAAGGACGACCACATACAAATAATTAAGGTAGAGTTTGCAAATCCATGTGTTAAGCTGAACGTTTTCTGTTGTCTAGGTTTTGTTAGGCAACATAAATTAACACATTCGTTTGCGTGTGAAAACCTGTGAAAAATGCCCATCTGCATTCATGTAATGACAACACTCAGTAGCCTATAACTCCTACTTTTTGGTCTTTTTACTGTCTTAATTGTAGGCCTATGTTGATTTAATAATTGCTAAATATATGCAAAAAGGCCTGCAGACAGTGGAGGATAAACAGAAGTTAAATGAAGGACTTAACAATGACTGTATATAGTTAATATTGGAAATGGATTTTATCAGTTGGCGGTGTGACTTTTTTTCCATTGAAAACTCAAGTTTAGAGAATGTTACAAAAATAAAAGTCAAGTTTCATTCAACATGCACTTGTAATTTTTTAATAATAAAGTGTTCCACGTGCGCTAAAAAGTGCCCCCCCCCCCGAGCACTTGCCCCCCAAAATGTCTGTGCATGCCACTGTTGGAGAGTCTTGAGTCTGCACCTGAGCAGACTACACTGAAGGGAGGTCAACTGAGGACAGACCAACACTGATTTAAGATCCTCATTGTGAACTGAGATTCACCAACAGTGTCCTCCCTCTGAAGTAATAAAGTGATGTTATCATGTCATGACCCAGAGCTCTTACTGGTCTGTAGTGTGTTAGCGAGGTCTGTCTGGTTCATGTTCCTCAGGACGTGCAGTGTGATCTTCATCGCCCCCTCTCTGACACTGCTCTGATCCTCCTCATCCTCCACCTGTCTCTCAGTGCATGCTGGGTAATCTGGACTCAGTAGATTCTTGAATCTCTTCAGCTCATTTTTCACCAGAGAGATGATTTTGTGCTCCAGCTCCTGAATAAACAGTATCAGTAAAACTACAGTGTTACAGACAGATGATTATAACACAGGATAATCCATTAAACATAAGAGAGGACTGAACTGAGAGGGACTGGGTGGTCCTGTGGACATTACGGTTTATTACAAAAGTTTAAGTACAAAAGTCTAATATATATATAAAATATAATAAATATAAAGTTTCAATTGTAGGTAGTTTTATAAAGTTTTATAAATGATCTGTGATGTAAACACTAATGATAAGACCCTTCTCCCACACACACTATAAACACAATCCACATACACAGAATACAACCACAGAGCTCAAGCAAGACAGAACATAATACAATATCTCCCAATACAAGAACCACCACAGAACAAGAGAATTAACAAAGCTTAAATAGGACAGACTAACAAGAGAAGGGACAGAGATTAAATAGGACAGACTAACAAGAGAATCAACAGAGCTTAAATAGGACAGACTAACAAGAGAAGTCAACTGTGAAGAGGTGGGACTGATAATCACAGGGTGGAGTTACTGAATGGAAGGAGGGACAGACAGGCATGAAAAACACATGGGAAGTATAAACAGGGAAAGGCTGGGCGGGGCTAGAGGGACCAAACAGGCAGATTGACAGGAGAGGGTGGAGCTCAGCATGACACCCCACACACACACACACACACACAAACACACACACACACACACACACACACACACACACACACACACACACACACACACATACGGACAAATACGCACCTTGAATACTGACTCCAGTTTGTCTTTAGAAATATTTACAGGTTTCTTTTGGGCACTGTGGTCAAACAGAACAACAACTTTAATGGAAAATCTACATTTTATAGACTTGAATACATGTTACATTCGTGAACATGTTACATTCATAAATACATGTTACATTAATGCTACTTATATTGTAGTTTACACTTTTGACACTAGAGGGCACAATTCATCATCCTCCTTCTACCCCGTTCATCGCTGGTCAGTTTAAGATCACAGCAGCACCACTTTATATATATATATATATATATATATATATATATATATATATATATATATATATATATATATATATATATATATATATAGGTTTATTCATATATATCAGAACACAAAACATTTAATAGAAAAGTGTTTTTTCTGTGTAATAAATCATTTACATAAAGAGTTTGGAAGTTAGTTGGGAAACATTTTGGAACTCAGCCAAGAATATTAAAAATGAATGAAACTATTAATAATGAAAACTTGAGGAGCTCCACAAAGTTCCATTGATAATGTACAGACTGGTGGAAAGACCTGGAGAATTTAGACATAACATGAACACTGGCAGATAATGAAAGGGCCTCTACATGCTGCTGGATGAACTGTGGATGTAGGATGACACTGTAAAAGGCCTCATTTGATAAAGGTCCAGATGAGGGGATCTTTAAACAGATAGAACGTTTACATTTGGACCTAATACATATATAATGAATGTGTATATGAATATGAATGACTGGGGTGTGAAGTCATGATGGACATTATGGTGGTAGAATCTAAAGCAGATATGTAAATAGAGTAGGAGGGGCAATGTGTATCTGATTAGAATATGTCACGGTAGGCTGGTCTGGCTCCTCAGGGGATCCGCCCACTTCACAACACTCCACCTCCCGTTCACTCCATAGATCACAAGCCCCGCCTACTGATCAGTTCTCTTCATTCCTGCACCTGTCACTCATTTCCAGTCGCCCTCTTTATCCGTTAAAGGCCAAGATTGAGTGACTCTCTTCAGAGTTCAGAGCGCTATCCGCTCCTCTGATCCCTTGAATTTAAACTGCATTTAACTGCTTTGAGTTGTGCTGTGTCTATGATGGAAATGGACATTAAAGTCGACCCAGCACCACCTCCTGTGTCTGCTGCATCTGTCACCTCGTTACAGAATATACCGTATGAATAAACATTAGTGCTCCTCTGAGCCCTGGAGACTTTCATGTTGGGGAGAGACTCAACTGTACACCAACGTTGATCTACAATAAAGTGGGACCTGTCATTCTCATCAAGTGATCTTGGAGACTGTCTTCTTTATTTTTTTATTACTCTGTTCCTTATTTGTTTAAGGATAATTCAGTGGTACTGGCTTTAATGTGGGACTAAGGAACCACAAATATTTACTCCCTCCACACATACACAAGAACTGAGGAGGGAGAGAGAGAGGAAAATGTGGAGAATGAAGACTTAAAATACTTTCAGTCTGATTAAAGAATCTCTGTATGTAATGTGTCACTCACTGTGGGTCAGGGGTCACAGGCCCACTACTGAATGCAGGAGGCTTCATCATGGACCTGTCACTCTTCATAGACACACAGCTGGGTACTGGAGATGATTCACTCTTCATAGACACACAGCTGGGTACTGGAGATGATTCACTCTTCATAGACACACAGCTGGATAGTGGAGATGCTGCTCTCTTCACCCTGATGAAGATGAGGAAAGTGTTGAGTAATTACATCCTTCACTACATCTCATTCATCCTGAATATTCCCTCTTCCTGTTTCCTCAGATTAAGTGCTGATGTAAAGCTCCTCACTTTGGGTCAGAGGTTCCTCCTCCACTGCTGGAGTTATGAGGCTCCATCTTGGAGTTGTTCCTCTTCACACACACACAGCTGGACACTGGAGATGCTGCTCTCTGCTCCCTGTCAACAGTTCATCATAAAGAGGAGGAGCAGGACACTGAAACACTGATTATAATGAACCTGGTGTCACTGCAGTGTGACTCCGCAACAAAACACAATCCCAGTAACACTACAGGAAAAGGACATTTTAACAGATTTGTTCATTACGTTTTCCAGTTTCTGTAACTGTTGTATAGTGTTGTATATAAATTAAACATTCATTCATTCATATGTACTTGAATGTTTACTTGACTGACATGTTACACTATCACCATCTCTTGGTAACTGGTATCTCTCTTTTTTAGCTAATGTTCCACTTAGATGTTCCAGTTCAGAACGAATAAAGTGTGATTTAAAACCCAAGATATTCCTTTCATCGTGGCAAAATCTGTCTATGTCTATCTGTCAGTGACTAAATGAGTTCAAATTTGGTGAAAATACCAAGCTTGCTTTAGCATACGTCAGTAATCCTTATAGCACAATTACAGCTCGTCCGGTTTCTTTAATTCTGTAGTGTAGACCTCATGGATGTCACGTAGGGCAACGCCCCCTCTCGTAGCTGTCACTCTGGGTTCCCTCATGTCCGTGTTCCCTGCCTGTTTGTCCCGCCCTGCTCGTTTATTTTGATGATTCCTCGTTTGTTACCACGCCCCTGTCCCAGCCAACATGTCCACATGGGCCCCACATGGGATTTAACTGGGCAGTATGGGTTTTATCTGGGCATGGGCTTAGAGTGGGCTTTTTTAAGGGTTCTATTCGGGCCCCAGTTGAGTTACATTTGTGGGCCCCATTGGGGTTATAAATCCCGGCCCCAGTTGGGTTATAGTTGGGACCCACGTGGGCCTGATTTTTAAAACAGCCTAATATTTTAAAAACGGACTTTTAAATACCATTTACAAAACAGACATTTTTACATAGTACACGATTTTATACCTCAGCTCAAGCAAATGATGGTAGAACTGGATATTTCTCTGGCACACAAACAAATAAATTGCATGTTGATATAGTTTAATTTGTGAAGCAGTTATAATAACTAAATTCATTCAAAATATTAAGAAAATTAATGAACCTGCTTCAGATGTATGGAATAAACCATTGCCTCGCCTCCTCTCGTGCGCGCCCGCCCCCAACGAAAGACTAAACGGTCTCCCGCCTGGCCTGACTGAAAGTGAATTTTTATATCCGTTGGAGATATCATTCACTGAGGTAAGAAATTAACTTTTTATCCGGTTTCTCTAATTTGGTTATCAATGTGTAAAAGAACAAATATACAATGAAAGAAAGAAAAATATCTGAGGATATAATGCCTGACGTTATATTTAATTCAAACCTAGCTATGTTAATTTGATAGCTAAAACAACCGTTAGTGTTGAAAGGTAGATCGCAAGCGTTCATTTGTTATGGCTAAGAGGAATAATCTGTGGGGGGAAATATAGTGTTAAAATGTCTATGTTTACACATTTTCGACGTAACCCACCTAGATTTAGTTAATTAATTTTCCTAGATCAGCTAAGCAGGGTACCCGCGGGTCCTTAAAAAGTCTTAAAATGTCTTAAATTTAGTTTTCCATATTCAAGGCCTAAAAATGTCTTAAAATGTCTGGAATTTTATGAGGGGAGGCATTAAATTATTATAAGTGTGTGTTGTTCAGTTGTTCTGGCGCGATGTGAACTTTGCCGAATCTAGCGCTAATGCAGAAAATAACCGCTCCAGGGTCCTAGTGCTAGATTCCTAGCGTTAGAGTATACGGCCTCAACAACGTCAACAATTTTCGTTCGCCAACCCCCCCCCCCCCCCCTCCCCCGGTCAACAATTCTCGTTCGCCACCCCCCCCCCCCCCCCCCCCCGTCAACGATGTGGAACACACCTGCATCCCCGGTAATAGTATTATTTTTTCTTGTGAGAAGTATTAAAAAGGTCTTAAAAGTCATTGAATTTGAGATTTAAAAATGTGCAGATACCCTGGCTAAGACATAAGTGCAAATTTCGATGTTGCTAGGCTAGCTAACCTAAGATAGTGAGTTAACCTATCTTAGCAAACACTAGAACTAAGTGGTCACCTTGGTTAACTAGCTAGCTAGTTATGTTTAGAGAATGTTTGCTTAACGTTTTGGTAGAAAAGATAATTGTCCTGTTAGTTATTAATTAAGTGATAAACCTTTACAGTTAATAGTAAGTCGTGTCCTGGCATTAAATATACCAAACACAGTGGTACCTCGAGATACGAGCTGCTCTATATACGAGCGATCCAAGATACGAGCACCGAGACGAGCAAAATTTCTGTTCGACACCCGAGTGCACGTTCGAGATACGAGCATGAACCGGTCATCACAGCCATTCGCATGTGTGCTTTGCAACGAGTAACACTACGTACGGTGTATACAGTACAGTAATTCAATACTACAAACGTTTGTTTTGCATTATGGCTCCAAAAAAGGCTCTAGTAGTGGAAAGTCCAGTGAGAAGAGAATGATAACTATAGAAACTAAGCAGGAGATTATTCACCTGCATGAGAAAGGCACTCGTGTAGCCGAACTCGCTCGTCTGTTCGGCCGGAGTACATGTCTTTTTTCCACATTTACGCTAGTTTTGTGACTTTTTTAAGGACCGGAACCAATTACAATATTTTACATTGTTAAATTGCTTCCAGAACCGAGCAGTTCGAGATACGAGCACGGGTCTGGAACGGATTAAACTTGTATGTCGAGGTACCACTGTACAAATGACTGCATTTCTAAGGTAGAGCTGTGTAGTATTAATCCCAGTATGAGGGGAAAAACAAATGATTGTAGTCCTAACCTACCATAGACAATCTTGTGTATAGCAGAAAAGAGTATTGTCTTACGGATAAACAGCTACTAATCATTCTTGTAATGGGTCCAAGTTAGATAGCGGTTTTCTCGTTTTGGTGCTCTGTAAAGTAACATGTGGTGGTTGTTTTTGCCTCAGTTTATTCTATTTGAATTTTAAATTTTGTTTTGTAGGTGCCCTAAAACAAAATGCTTATCTTCAGAATTAACTAAAGATGTTGAGAGAGCTGTCTCAAAGTGGTTTACCAATGCTCGTGACCATGATGGAAACCGTGCACTGAGAGCGCAGAGAGACTTTCAAAAAAGGAACGCAGAACAGATGTAAGTAATCAATAGTGAGTTACACGTTTGTGATAATGTGACTATGAAGGCATGTGAAAATCAGTCATTTTTACTTTCCAAAACCCTGACAGCTCCTATAATGGAGTTTTTAAATGTTTTATGTACACCTAACTTGTAAACACATCACTTGGCCTTTGTAAAATCTCCCCCAAGAGGTGATTAAAGTGTTAGACATCAGTGTCTTTGGAAATTTTGAGTAACTGCAGCAGCTCAAATTAGTGAATTGTATAGTATATTTGAAGGAGTACTGGTCAGGATTTTATTATACTGTGCAAACTAGAAGCTGGCAAGAGCCTTCATAGAGTTCTGTACAGTGTATTATGGTCAGGACCCAGGTGGTGCAGAAAATGCATGCCCATTAAACAGGCCTAGTGTGCTAATTCAATAGTACAAACAGGATTTTTATGCTTTACCATGTTTTAGATTCACAGAGAAGGATGTTTATCATTGCTAAAAGTGGTTTAGATAATCTGCAGTGTTACTGTTGTGTGCTTTAATTAATACTGTTGTCTGTCTCTCCCTCCCCTCTTCTCTCTCTCTCTCTCTCTCTACAAGATGTGAAACTACACAACTCAGCAACACACAGTAAAGGATTCTAAAGACTCTTAACATATGTTTTATGGACATTTATGGTTAAAATTGTTAATGAGTTGTCGTTTTCAATAAAACATTTTTATTAGGATTGATCAAGCATTTGTCGTCATTTAAATGTAAGTATTATTATTAGTGGTGGGACTTTAACGCGTTAATTTCGATTAATTAATTACAGGAAAATTAACGCACTAAAAAAATTAACGCATTTAACGCATGAGACACTTTTGCACCGTGAATGTTTCTCAGTGCACGAGTTCCAGACATACAGATTATATGGACGCACAATAAGATGAGCATGATGGAGATGAGTGAAGACCCTACGCTGGTGGATGGGAAATATAAATATAAGAAACGTCCAGATGGAAGTAAAAATAAATATAGTGTTATTTGCATTTTATGTAGGAAGGAGTTCGCTTATCACACGAGCACTTCCACCCTTCGTTACCGCCTCAACGCAAAACATGTTGGTACTAATGCGCAGGTCAGTAATGATCACTTAGCTGCTAAATGTATTCCTAGTACGATAGGGTGAACAAACGTCCGTATTTCACATCCTGTCCCGGGGTTTTTTTAAGTGAGGAAATGTCCTGGTTTTTAAATTACCTTCATTGGACCATTAAAACTGATTAAACCCAATCAAGACTGGATTAAACTTTCGCTAGTGACGCGCGCGAATCCGCACACCTCGCACGAGCGGCGGAGGCGTTTATACTGTAACGTTGGTTAAATACCAGGACAGTTTACTGTTGACAACTCGTCTCTTTTATTTAAACATTAATACAAGCGAACTCACTCAAGAAAAATAACCGAATCCTCTCTCTCTCTCACTCTCGCTCCTCGCGCACTTTTCCACTCGCACACACAACTTAACTTAAAGAAACAGTAACCCAATAATCCCTTAAGGATCATTACAATACTTTACGCATCACATTATTTGGTTATTGTGAAGAGTGCCCTAAATGTGGCTCTGACTGGGGATCACTGGACCTCTGTTAGCAACAAGAATTATCTTGGTGTGACAGCTCATATTATAGATGATGAATGAAAGATCCAGTCATTTGCTTTGAGCATGCAGAAGATCACTAGGCACTATGGAGATACCTGTGTAAGAGGCCTGGGAAATTAAAGAAAAAGTCTACCATCTAAAATGGTATTAAAAAACATCTGATTTACTTCAATTCTTCTTATTCTTCCAATATCATGAGCAAAGCTCCCAAAATTAAATATTTTTGGTCAGAATTTCCAGTGTTCTGAAAACTGTTTGCTCTGTTTTCTGCACTCATCTATTGGTCTGTGTAGTAGACTGGTGGAAAAATAAACAAGATGTTGAAGTTTATGCTTATGTTCATTGATTCATTCATCATTCAAACTTAAATTAATATTTCTCACGTTAAATATTGAAATGCGATTAAAATGCGATTAATTTCGATTAATTAATTACAACGCTTGTAATTAATTCGATTAATTTTTTTGATCGCGTCCCACCCCTAATTATTATAAACAGCTCATCTCTGATTGAAATTACTTATGATAATACAGTCTTTAGTGCTGTGCTCTTATACAACAGTTTTGCAAAGTAAGAAAAGCAACTGAATATTGCATTAGGTATGTACAGCAGATACCTCACCTGAAGCCCTCCATGACTCCATAGGGACCCACATTGGATGACACAAGTTAGCATTATAGTAATTGTGCTCCAAATGTGTGATGCAAGCTGACATTCTAGTGAGTGATGGGCTGATATTTGGGCCCCCTTTGCATAACCCATATGGGGCCTATAAAGATTTGCCCATGGGCCCCTAATGGGGCTGAAGCGGGTGTCTGCAGTTAACCATAAGGGCCCTACTTGTTGCCCACACTGGCCCCATCATTATCCCACACAAACAAGGGGCCCATGTAGGGCCAGCGAATCATTGCTCATACGGGGCCCACCTGAGGCCCACATTGACCCCAATATTGGCCCACATGGGCTAACACACATGGGGCCCATGTAGGGCCAGTGAATCAATGCTCATACGGGGCCCACCTGAGGCCCACATTGACCCCAATATTGGCCCACATGGGCTAACACACATGGGGCCCATGTGGAGCCGATGGACAAATCTTTGTGGGCCCCAGCTGGGTTGCCCAAAAAGGGCCCATGTGCCAGCCCATTTCAAACCCATGTGGGGCCCGCATGGACATGTTGACTGGGGTGTCATTGTCATCACCTGTCCCTAGTTTGTTTCTATGTATATAAGTCCCGTCATTCCCCAGTCGTGTCATCCGTGATTTTGTCTATCAGTTGGTTTGTTCATCCCGTCAGTACGTGCATTCGTGAGTTTACGCTGTGTTTCTGTTTTCCGTGTTGTTTTGCCTGCTCCGTGTCTCCCCGTCGTGTTTAGTTCCCTGTCCCATTATGCCTGTGTACCTCTGTTATTCGGACTGCCCTCCTGTGATCGACCCTGCCTGGCTTTCTAACGACGAGTATGGTATTCCCTTTAATAAATCTCGCTCCTCTCAGCGATTGTGTCCGTTTCCTCGCTCCGTTGCTTCTGCAAAGTTACATAATCACGGATCTAACAGAAACACAGCGTAAACTCACGAATGCACGTACTGACGGGATGAACAAACCAACTGATAGACAAAATCACGGATGACACGACTGGGGAATGACGGGACTTATATACATAGAAACAAACTAGGGACAGGTGATGACAATGACACAGGGGCGTGGTAACAAACGAGGAATCATCAAAATAAACGAGCAGGGCGGGACAAACAGGCAGGGAACACGGACATGAGGGAACCCAGAGTGACAGCTACGAGAGGGGGCGTTGCCCTACGTGACAATGGATCACTTATGAGAGGACGTACTGAAATTATCCTGAAGATCTAGGGTGACCGTATTTTCATTTGGGAAAACCACACTGTAAACCCGGATTTTATATCTACTCTAACTGTTTAATTTCAATGTACATAAATGTTTAAGTTTTATTGCATTAATATCAAATCTAAGTATATTGTACTTGTAACTGAATGGACGGGTTGGGAGTCAGGGTGCAATAATGGGGCCAGGACAAAGGGGGAGCTGTGGGATTTGCTGCGGTGAAATGCTGGGTTCATGGGGAGAGGAAGAGGACCCTTTAAAAGCTGGGCCTGTGGAGGGCCCCAGGGAGTTTTTTTTTGGTCTCCTTCGTGTCAGCAGTGGGTAAGGTGGATGGTGTGCAGTTGGTTGTTTTGTTAATTTTAGCAATTTATGTATGTTTGTGATTAGTGCGGCCTTTGAGTGCCAGCATCAGGCCAGAACAGGCTTAAGCTCTGGTCTCCTTTATTAGTTTAGTTTGTGTGTGTTTATTTGTTTACTTGTGTTAGTTCTGTTTGATTGTCCACGCCAGGGCGGCCGACCTGTGCTGGAACTCTGCACACCTTCGGCCTTCCCCAAGTGGCTCAGCCCGAGGTCCCGTAGTTGTAGTCCTTGCTTCTCGGCGGTTTGTGGTGGCCTTCCTTTTTTAAAATTAGCTCTAGCTTAAGATCAATAAAGTAATGGTGTATTTTTAATTACTTTAATGTTAATGTTAACTTGACCAGTATTGGGGACTGCAGGCTGTAGCCATTGTGTGTACGCCTACCACTGGGCCTTGGTGGGACATTTGATGTGTGGGTAGCTACTAATATGGAGTGCCATGTATGAATTTCGTGTGCGGTGTTTGTAGTGGTGCCATTTGTGAGCCTGGAATAATATTGCACTTGGAACTTTATCTCGATTGATCTGGTGTGTTTTCTTGGATTTATTTAAGGTCCCAGTGGTGGGTGGCAACCTCTGACTCCTCCTTCCTTCTCCTAAGAGCCTGGTTTTGAATAAATTGTAAACCTTTTGACACCTGACTCTTCATTGTCTCGCATGGTCGACAGAACCTGGTTACATTTTTGGCGTAGTTCGGCAGCGACCAACTTAATTGTAAGGCGATTGAAGATGTCTCAGAGTGAAAATGAAGGAGGGGGGAGACCAAGGTCTTTTTCAGTGCCTACCTTTTTCCCATTTATGATGCCTTGTGCTAAATTTTCTGGGGGTAAAGGGACAAATGAAGGTACATTTAAACAGTGGAAAAATGACATTGAAATGTGGTTTAGAATGTATGGCGTCCCCGCTGAAAATCAGTTAGACTGGGTATTAAGTTGTTTGGAGGGGGAAGCGAAGAGAGAAGTGGCCATTTTGTCTGCTGATGAGAAAGATACTGTTGCTAAAGTATTCACAAAGTTGGCAAGTTTGTATTATAGTGCTGTCCCTGCTTCTGGTTCACGCTCGCTGTTCTTCAACTGTAGGCAGCAGGCTGAAGAAAGTGTGAGGGCTTTTGCCCTCCGCCTACAGGAGTCCTGGCAGAAGATGATGATCCATGATGCACAAAATATCTTGAACCCGGAGATACTAATGCGTGATCAGTTTGTTGCAGGGCTCTGTGATGACGGCCTGAAGAGAGAGCTAAGAATGAAGGTAACATTGAATAACAATCTTAAGTTTGCAGAGGTGCGGAAGGAAGCTATATTACGGGCAGACCTGGAGGAAAATGAGCAAGTATGTTGTGGAGCGGTGAAAGCAACTACATATAAGAAGCCTTGGGAAGATGACTTACAAAAACTTAAAACTGAACTTAAGTCAGAACTGGTGAAAGAGGTAGAGACTCAAGTGAATAACCTGTCCCAATCTCTCCTGCAGGGAATAAGGGAGGAGTTCCGCAAGGCGAAGCTTGAGTCACAGCCAATTCAGATACCTACTCCCTCCTTTGTGCCACAAAGATCCCGTAGTTTTTCACCAGGCCCTAGGCAACAGAAAATGAGGGTCCAGTCCAGGCCCAACGAGTATGACGAACAGGGACGGCCTATTTGTTACCAATGCCGAACCCCAGGCCACATTGCACGCCAGTGCCCCGAACAAAACCCCCCTGCCCCTTTAAACTAGCTTGCCCCACTGTTGTGGATCTAACAGTGGGCCAAACAGCAAATGATCCTTCCCCCACAGTGACCCAAGCACGTGATCTGCAAACACCCGTGCCCCCTATTGGCCTTGTAGGGCACTGCCCCATGATCCAAGTCTTTATGGATGGCATTGAAATCTCCTGCCTACTAGATACTGGCTCCCAGGTGTCCATGGTGCGCCAAGAGTGGCTACAGAGACACTTTGGCCAAGACGGCCAGCACCTGAAAGATCCAGCTTCCTGGCTGAAGTTGAAGGCGGCGAATGGTAAGGAGATTCCCTACCTGGGGTACGTAGAAGTTCAGATGGACATTGCTGGGGTGACATTGTCGAACGTGGGGGTGATCGTAGTAAGACAGCTGTTTAAAAGTATCAGGTCTTGTAGGAATGAATGCGATTAAACAAGTATGGCAAGTTTTATTCAAGAACACAGCACCTTGCAAAGTGAAGATTCCACCAAAACTGAATGATCCTGGCAAGACCCTGTGGCAGGAGGCCATGCACGTTTGCCAGAAGGAGCAAGGATTCGTCACCCCGGATGGCTTTGTCGGATATGTCCGTCTTGCCAGCCATCGTCCTGTGGCTATACCTGGTAACCGGGAGCTGCTACTGAACTGTCGAGCCAGGGGCGGACCAGGAGGTCGAGGGTATGAAGCCTTGATGGAGCCACTGCCCACGCAAGATGGACTCCTGGTAGCTCGGGCCCTGGTGACGGTTGGGGGCGGACGGACACAGGTACGAGTGCGTAACATCAGCAATGGCCCTCTAGTCATTTACCCCTATCAAAAATTAGGCAAAATATCTTTGTTGGACTCTTGTGAAGTTTTTGATGATGAACCTGCATTTGAAATTGTGAGAGGTGACAGTGTGGAGGCTCAGATGTCAAGTGGTGCTGAACCAACCCTACACTCGAGTAGCAAGACGGACATGGATGCCTTACCACCATTCGACCTTGAAGGAGTTGCTCTGTCAGCAGAACAGAAGAGCAAATTGGCCACCTTGCTCAACAAACATAGAGCTGTTTTTTCTCAGCAGGAGGAGGATTACGGCTGTACAGATACCATCTCTCACAGAATTCCTACGGGAGATGCAGCTCCCATCAGGCAAAGGTATCGTCAGATCCCCCCAAACTTGTACGCTGAGGTCAGGGCCTTGATCAAGCGCATGCTGGAAGCTGATGTCATCAAGCCAAGCTCAAGCCCATGGTCATCACCCATAGTCTTGGTTCGCAAGAAAGATGGTTCCATCCGATTCTGCGTGGATTACAGGCAACTGAACCAAGTTACTAGGAAGGACTCTTATCCCTTACCCCGAGTAGAAGAAGCTCTAGCCAGTTTGAAGAAGGCCAGCTGGTATTCTACATTGGATCTGGCGTCTGGCTATTGGCAGGTCAAAGTGGATGACAAAGACCAAGAAAAAACAGCCTTTACCACTCCCATGGGGCTTTTTGAATTCCAAAGGATGCCCTTTGGATTATGTAATGCACCTGCTACATTTCAGCGCCTTATGGAGAGTTGCTTGGGAGAACATAATTACCAATCACTGTTAATCTATTTAGATGATATTATTGTTTTTGCGGCTGATTTTGATACTCATCTTGATCGTCTTGATTATGTGTTCTCCCGCCTCTCTGCCCAGGGCCTGAAGCTGAAACCTGACAAGTGTAAACTTCTCCGTGATAGTGTCCAGTACCTCGGCCACATTGTGTCTGCAAATGGAATAGCCCCAGATCCGGGTAAAGTGTCAGCAGTCCAGCAGTGGAAAGTGCCAGTTACACCAACTGAGCTACGAGCGTTCCTTGGCCTTGCAGGGTATTACCGCCGATTCGTCAAGGGGTTTTCCCAAACAGCAGGCCCTCTCCACCGACTTTTAGGCGGGTACCCAGCAAGGAAGACCAAACCCAGAGTGCCAGGGCCTGCTTGGCATTGGACAGAAGAATGTGATTTGGCCTTCTTAGGTCTAAAGCAAGCCTTGACCCAGGCCCCAATCCTGTCCTTTGCTGATTTCAGTTTGCCTTTTCTCCTTTATACAGATGCTAGCCACCAAGGCCTGGGTGCAGTACTCTCACAGGTCCAAGAGGGCCAAGAAAAAGTTATTGCCTATGCAAGTAGAGGCCTGCAAGGTGCTGAGCGTAATGATGCCAATTACAGTTCTTTTAAACTGGAACTACTAGCACTGAAATGGGCCATTACAGAAAAATTTCATGAATACTTGCTCGGTTCAGACTTTGTAGTTTATACAGACAATAATCCTCTGGCCCATCTTTCCACAGCTCGGTTAGGTGCGGTGGAGCAGCGCTGGGTGGCGCGACTAGCAAGCTATAAGTTCCAGGTGAAACATCGCTCCGGAAAGTCTAATGTCAATGCTGATGTGCTCTCTCGTTACCCCCTTGGAACCCCAAAGGCATCAGAGGAACAGGATGGGGTGGAGGTTCCAGGCTTCCAAGATGTGACTGTGGAGGTGGTCCAGGCATGCTTGTTGGGGGTGTGTGAGGCAGAGTCCACCCTCGAGCTAGCAAAAGCTTCATGGATTGGAGAAGGCTGGTCTGCTGACAGGTGGGCCGAGGGACAACAAAAGGACCCAACAATCTCACGAGTTCTGTTTTTTTTGCAGACCAAACAGCCATTGCGGGCAGCCAAACGACAGTTAGAGAGTCCCCAAGTGCTGCGCCTGTTGAAGGAAATGCCCCGTCTACAGCTGCGAGAGGGGGTACTCTACAGGCGAGTCCAGGACTCAAAAACGAATGCCCTCCATTTCCAGCTCATCTTACCCCAGAGTCAACAGCAAGAAGTCTTCACTAGCTGCCATGAGCATATGGGACATTTTGCTGCAGATAAGATATGTAAGACACTTCAAACCAGGTACTACTGGCCCAATATGTTTGCAGACACCCAGAGGTGGTGTTTAGAGTGTCCTCAGTGTGTGTTAAGAAAAAAGCCCACTAACTCAACAGTTAGTTTGACACCCATTACAGCCTCTTACCCTTTAGAGCTGATTACCATGGACTTCCTGTCCCTAGAAGCCTCAGTAGGCGGATTGGAAAACATCATGGTCCTTACTGATCATTTCACAAAGTTCGCTTGGGCTGCTGCAACTCGGGACCAGACCGCAAAAACAACAGTGAGGGTGATGTGGCAACAGGTGATCCAGTATTTTGGATGTCCCGCCCGATTCCATGCTGATCAAGGACCAAACTTTGAAGCGGCTGTGGTGAAACAACTTTGCGACTTGTATGGCTGCAAAAAGAGTCACACTACCCCATACCACCCAGAGGGTAATGGCCTCACAGAAAGATTCAACCGCACCCTGCTGGGAATGTTGCGTAGTCTGGTGGAGGAAAAGAAGAGCAGGTGGGCAGATTACTTACCAGAAATGATCCATGCTTATAACAACACGGTGCATACCTCTACAGGTTACACCCCCTCGTATCTCATGTTTGGAAGACATGCACGTGCACCAGTAGACGTTCTTCTGGGGGGTCCGTTGGAAGAATCAAGCACAGTTGGAGAGTGGGTCCAGAAACACCATGAGCGCCTGTACTTTGCTTATAAAAGAGCAGGTGAGTTGAATGCAGGGGCAGCACAGAAGCAAAAGAGGCAACATGATGCCCAAGGGGGGCTGGGTCCATTAATGATGGGAGAAAGGGTGCTGTTGCGTAATGTGGGTCCCAAAGGGCAGAGTAAACTTGCAAACTATTGGCATAATGTACCCTATGTAGTGGTAAAACAACCTAATCCTGATGTTCCTGTGTATGTGGTCAAGCCTGAACGGGGGGACGGGAAGGAGAAAGTTTTGCATAGGCGGTTGCTTCGTCCTTGTCCTTTGTCACTACAAGCCCTAGCGCAGGAAGAACGTGGCAAACCTGAGCCAAGGAGACAGTCATTCATGTGGATGCCCCCACCAACCCGATGGTTGCCCCCTTGGCAACGTGCAGGTCCGTCCACTGCATCACCAGTGGAAGAGTCTGTGGCTGTGGGGTCTGAGGAGCTGCGGAGGTCTCAGCGCAGTTCGAGGGGGATCCCACCCCAGCATTATGGGCAAGGGGACAACTGACCGGCAGCACGAGGATGTGCTGTGAAAAGGTGGTGGGGGATGTAACTGAATGGACGGGTTGGGAGTCAGGGTGCAATAATGGGGCCAGGACAAAGGGGGAGCTGTGGGATTTGCTGCGGTGAAATGCTGGGTTCATGGGGAGAGGAAGAGGACCCTTTAAAAGCTGGGCCTGTGGAGGGCCCCAGGGAGTTTTTTTTTGGTCTCCTTCGTGTCAGCAGTGGGTAAGGTGGATGGTGTGCAGTTGGTTGTTTTGTTAATTTTAGCAATTTATGTATGTTTGTGATTAGTGCGGCCTTTGAGTGCCAGCATCAGGCCAGAACAGGCTTAAGCTCTGGTCTCCTTTATTAGTTTAGTTTGTGTGTGTTTATTTGTTTACTTGTGTTAGTTCTGTTTGATTGTCCACGCCAGGGCGGCCGACCTGTGCTGGAACTCTGCACACCTTCGGCCTTCCCCAAGTGGCTCAGCCCGAGGTCCCGTAGTTGTAGTCCTTGCTTCTCGGCGGTTTGTGGTGGCCTTCCTTTTTTAAAATTAGCTCTAGCTTAAGATCAATAAAGTAATGGTGTATTTTTAATTACTTTAATGTTAATGTTAACTTGACCAGTATTGGGGACTGCAGGCTGTAGCCATTGTGTGTACGCCTACCACTGGGCCTTGGTGGGACATTTGATGTGTGGGTAGCTACTAATATGGAGTGCCATGTATGAATTTCGTGTGCGGTGTTTGTAGTGGTGCCATTTGTGAGCCTGGAATAATATTGCACTTGGAACTTTATCTCGATTGATCTGGTGTGTTTTCTTGGATTTATTTAAGGTCCCAGTGGTGGGTGGCAACCTCTGACTCCTCCTTCCTTCTCCTAAGAGCCTGGTTTTGAATAAATTGTAAACCTTTTGACACCTGACTCTTCATTGTCTCGCATGGTCGACAGAACCTGGTTACATACTCATATTTGCACACACTGAAATTTACTAACAATTTTAAGTTTAATGAACCAATAATTAAATGTTTTCAACTGATCAACTTAAATACTTTGTTGAACACTTTTCCGTCATTTTGTTAGCTTGCTGTTTGTAGTCAGGCCAGGCAGACACACATAGGCAAAACACAAGTCCGAGTTGCAGTTTGTTTTAACCAATGCGGCCGATTTTATAACCTGCTGCGTTTTATTCGGTAACCTAGGTTGTTAACGAGCTGTGTTTTCTTTTAATATTAACCTTATTTGTTGATGGACATTCTCACGGCTTTTGCAACAAGTGAACCATATAGAATTTTGTTGATGGACAACTTGGCCAATCTACCCCAGGCCATCTGTCTTCTTTTCGGCCTCATCTATGCCCTTCACCTGGACTACCCTAAGGGCATGAAAAACACGTTCTGCTTCATGCAGCAAGTAATGCTCAAAATTGGTAGTCGTGAACTGCCACCCAAACTTCAGACTTTAAAAAATCAGCTTGTAGTGTGAAACTACATGTTTCTGTCTTTGTTTTTGCTCTTGTGTGCTGTTTGTGGTGTCCACATTATGGCCTACAATTCATGAGCATGTCTTTTACTTACTAGTCAGAATGTCTTTAGTATACCAGCAGTAGTTTAGAGAAGTCATTTTCTCAGTGTCTAAGTAGTAGTTAATGTAAATACTGTAATGTATAAGTAATTTTAAGTAAATACTACTGAACAGAAATAATATTTGTCTTTCTTTTTCACTAAATATTTGTAATCAAAGTAAAAAAGAAAATAAAATATAAATCAATATTTTATTTCTTGAACTCAAGATACTAAGTAGAATTAATGGGTAAAGTGATTAGGATAACAAGTACAGAAAAGATCAATCATTGTACCCTTGATGCAAACCAACTTTATATTTTAAGTAATACTGACTTACATTTTCATTGCACATTACTTACATTTTTTAGTAAACTCAACTTATCCCTTTAGGCAAAACAACTTTATGTTTTAAGTAATACCAACTTAAGTTTTCATTGTACATTACTTTTTAATAATTTAAAATAATAATTTTTAAGGCAACCGGTTTACTCATAGTTTTTTAAGTAAACTCAACTTATCCGGGCTTACAGTGCAGGACCCATTTTGGGATGGGGGGCAGGGGCGTTGCCTGGGGTGGGCTTCCGGGGCTTCAGCCCCGAATGATTATCCAGTAGCCCCGAACCTTTTCGCTCAGCTGTATTATTAATGAGGAGGCCAGTGCTGCTGTGAGAATAGGAAATCTCTTAACGCCAATCACAGTGCCGCTTCAAGGATAAAGTTCCGCCTTTCAGGAGAAACAGCCAATCAGCTTGCTGGTTTTGCGGGCGCGGAGGAGAGCCCACCCCCACCCCCGTGGGGGAGCGCACATGCGCTCTAGCCATTTTTGGCAGCAGGTTGCAGGTAGCTGACGGTGAATGAAAATGTATATACGGCGTTTTTTCAAGGAGAAAGGTAACGGTAGTGAACTATGTAAACTGTGATGACATTGTGGAGAAAGGTAACGGTAGTGAACTATGTAAACTGTGATGACATTGTGGAGAAAGGTAACTATGTAAACTGTGATGACATTTTGGAGAAAGGTAACGGTAGTGAACTATGTAAACTGTGATGACATTGTTTGTGGAGCTATCTGATAGCTGGTTAAAAACACACGTCTCCGAATCAAAACACAGATCAAACCCACTGTGTGCTTAATAAAATGCAGCTTGTCACTAGTCAGCTTCGGAATTAGTTAGCTAACCTAGTTAGTTAACCGACATAGATAGTTAACCTAGATAGCTTAGGTAGTGAAGGTTTGAAGAAAAAAAAACTTATATAGCTAGTTATGTTATAGCTAGTTATAGTTATAGTTAGTATGTTCAACGTGCCCTGATGTACCTGATAAGCTAATAACTATTTCATTTTCAAATTGTGTTTAATAATTTAGGATTGTAGGACTGTAAGCTATAATGAATGAAATTCAATTTAGCTAATTAGTTAGCTAGAAGGTGGACGTTGTGGATAGCCAGAATTTAGTACAATACTTTATGATGGTAGTTTAAAGTAGGGGTGGGAATTGTTTACTATCTCACGATTCGATTCGATTCCGATTTTGGGGGCCACAATTCAATTTAAAAATCGATTTTCGATTCAAAACGATTTTCGATTCAAAAAACGATTTGATTTATAAAAATGTCTGCTTCAGTCTATAAAATCTGCATGATCTACTACAGTCTGCTTTGCAAGATAGAACGACAAATACAGAAAATTAAGTGTCTTTCACATTTAATTAACAAAAATTAAGTGCTTTGGTAAAATAAAATGGTTTTTGTTGTTACCAAAATTCTTGAGCTTCATTTTGCGAGCTGTCAGGGCTGGCTCGGATGCAGTTCCCCCAGCCGTCGCTAGGGGCACCAGAGTCAGTCCCAGACTAAACCGGTGTAACCGTTTAGCCAGTCTCTGCTTTCGCTGTGATTGCTTATTGTTTAATGGTGTCTCGCCACCTCTCTGTTATGCTTTCTCTTTACTTATTCGAGTATCTCATGCGTCGCTTTCTGACCCATCTCAAGTTTTCCCAATCCTGTATGTCTTTCTATCCGTTTTGCCTTTATTTTTGGGAACGGTTTTATTTTGCTGCAGCATTTTTTGTCAGTTACTTCTGCTGGTGTCCTTGGTTTCGTTTTCGCGTTGCATTTATCCGTGCTGTTTTTTAGTTACTGTTGTTGTTTTGTTTCTTCCTCCCGTCTCACTACGGTTGAGTGTTACTTTTCACACGTTGTATTTTCCGCATTGGTTTTTTGTTTCTATTTACTCCGTGCCCTCACGGTTTTGCTTTCTATTCTCTTGCACGTTGAGTCTTCCGTGTTGTTTTGTTTGTTCGTTCTGGATCGCTGTGCGCGTTTCCCTCTCGCTAATACATTTGACGAGTGTCAAACGTCTTGATCTTGCGAGCCAGCACTTGGGTCCATCCTTCTCTATATTATTTCTCACCCTTCTCTATATTAATGCTCCCGTGCTCACCGCGTTACACAAGCCTTGCACACAAGCTACATTGTGTCCAGTTCGGTCTTCCCCGGCATTCGGTAAAAACCAAAATGAACCCATAATTTTGCCTTAAATGAAGACCAGACAGGTTGAATATCTCTTTCCTCCATGTGTTTTGAAATTTTTCCGCGCATGAGTGTGTCCCAGAACATGCTGCGTAAAGTCTTGCGGAATTTTGTAATTACGTAACGCGAGACTTCACCACGACTTAGAATCGATTTTGGGACATTTAAAATCGATTCTGAATCGTAGTAAATGAGAATCGATTTTTGATATATGAATCGATTTTTTGGCACACCTCTAGTTTAAAGCAGTTTCTTAACCCTGGTCACTGCCCTAAAATTGTGTGTTTTCCACTGGAGCCAGCTGATCAGCTAATAAACAATCCTTTATTGAGTTTACACAGCACAGCATATCACAAAAAATAATTTACTTTTAATAGTTGAGGGTTAGGGTTTGTTGGAGTTTGTTCAAATCTCAAGTATTGTGGTGTAATTTATTTCCTAATACCACAGACAAGAAAGGGAGTACAGAAGAGGGAGAAAAGCAAAGTGACTTAGAACAACCTGAGGAATTTGAAGTGTTAGAGAGGACTAGAGAGGAGAACAGACAACAGGAGAGGAGAACAGACAACAGGAGAGGAGAGCAGACAACAGGAGAGGAGAACAGACAACAGGAGAGGAAAGAGGAGAGAACTGGAGAGGAGAGGAGATGGGAGAAGACAATACAAGTGGTATGGAAAACAATGTCTAATAAACACATTATTAATAAAATACACATGTTTTTAGTATGAAGACTAGCAAAATAATGCCAGATGTAGTTTGTTTTAGCACAGTCTTTTGTATTTAAAATATTGTTTCCAGCTTTATTTTAAGCATGCTTTCTTGAATTACTATTTAACAGGGTAGAAGAGAGGGTGGAGAGAGAGGAAATATGAAATGTGGAGAGACCTGAAATGAACTGATCAGGACTGGACTGATCTAAAGAAAGAACAGGTTAGGAGAAGAAAGACTGTGCAAAAACATACAGGATAGATAATAAGTAATTCTTAAAGAGTATTAATTGTGTAGACCCCTTAGCACTAATAACACAGGTAAACAAAAAAAAAAATTACTGGTGTCCAAAATATTTTAATGAATTTGGGGTATTTTTGGGGTGCTGATTCTGAATATGCTATCAGTTTTGCCAGATTGGCTCAAGTTTTTGAGATTTTTTGGTAAATTCGACGCATCATCTCATTAATTTCTTGGGATTAGTACTTGAACTGAGCAGTTCTCAATATAGTTTTTTGTTAATTAGTGTTCTAAAAGTTTGTTCATAGCTTGATTTTTGCACTAACTTTATGTTGTTGTCTGTTTTCCAGTGAAAAGCATGAACTCATCAAGAAGAAGTTGTCTTAACGATCCAGACACATTCTGTTACATTTGTGGTGAATATACACTGCAAAAACATAGAAGAAACATAACAGACTTCATAAAAAAAGTGTATTTGGCCTATTTTAAATAAAATAAAATAAAATAAAGTTAATGCGCGTGTAGCAAATTACGTCTTTTTTTTTACACATTTCACGAAAAATCTCAAAAACTTGAGCCAATCTGGAAAAACTGATGACATATTCAGAATCAGCACCCCAAAGTCACCCTAAATTCGTTGAAATATCTTTGGCCCCAAAAATGCTGTTGACCTGTGTAATTATTAATGTTTCTTTCAATAATTTGTTATGGACGTTAAATACAGACGTTTGGTGACCCTATTTAACCTCTACCCACTTTAGAATGTGCTCTGTCGTCTGTTTTCAATTCGGACATTTTGTCATCTTGCATTAAGACTCACAGACCTTTTTCGTATATTCAAACTGGTTTATGCCCCTTTATCGTTAAAACATTAAAACAATATATTTTGTACATAATGTAACATTTATAATATTTCTCCGTGTTAATACTCACCGTCGTATGTCAGTCTGATAAGGTTGCTGCTGGTAACATTCTTCTTGCTTACTTTCGGTTTAGTCTTGTCCCATCTGGCCTCACCCATCTCACCTTTACCTGTTTTACCTGTTTGTAGTGTTTTGATAAACTGCAGGGTTTAATTTGAGACAGATCCTGTCGGAACATGATCCGGGAACGGGAACTCTTTCATTTTGAAGGGTGCGGGAACTGTCTGCCTCGATCCGGTAACTTTCAAGCCTAACAATTATAAGTTATGAAGAAATCTGTCTGCGTTGAACCAATTAATTGAACTAATAAATCTATAAAAGACATTTTTTAAACACAAGATTCACATTCAGGCTTCCTAAATCACATAAGAGCTCTCCCTTTTAGCGATGCCTTTCCACGTCTCCCCCATAAAGCATCCGCCCACCCCTCACACGGCCCTAGTCCAAATGGGCATTTTTATTATTATACACAAAAATATAATAAAACAACACAAATAAATTGCAAATCAGTTGTACAATTTATGTGGGTCATTAATAAAAAAATATAATTATTTATTACAATAAAAAATAGAAATGGTTGATGGGACATATTTTGTGTTATCAGACAAAGCCGCCAATTTGTCAAAATAAAAGCGATCAATATGTCGAAAAGACAGTCAAACTTGCTTTCCTTTTTTAACAAAAAAAGCATCTGATCGTACTACTAAACAACCGAGACTTGAAGCAAATGAAGGCAGCGGCAGTCAAGTACTCCTGCAGGCTGGATCAGCTCCAAATAACTGCGGTCAAGCCAGCCCCCACTTCAAAAATCTTGGTCAAGCCAGCCCCCGGAAAATTTGCGAAGTTGCGCGTATACCAGACTATTTCATCATAAATGAAATACAGTTTTATTCATGATTTATTAGTTCTGAAATAACTGATTCACTTGTTTATTTATTGTTTTTTGTTTTTTTTTTACTCATTCTGTACACCATTTACCTTTAAATGTGGAATCACAGGCCGCATCACCCATTACCGTAATCTATTGTATACGCGCAACTTCGCAAATTTTCTGGGGGCTGGCTTGACCAAATTTTTGAAGTGAGGGCTGGCTTGACCGCAGTTCCAAATAGGAGGACTAAACTCCAAACAGGTCGACCTTAACTCCAAATGGGTTTCTCTTAAATCCGTTGTTATTGATCATATTCAGTCTTCTCTTAAATCCGTTGTTATTGGTCATATTCAGTCTTCTCTTAAATCCGTTGTTATTGGTCATATTCAGCCTTCTCTTAAATCCGTTGTTATTGGTCATATTCAGATTTGGAGGTTTTTGCGGTACGACTTGTGGCAGGATATTGTATTCCGACAGTTGTTTGCAAGTCATTTGCTTGCCGGACAAGATGGTCGTAAGTAAAACAAATGTCTCCAAAGTTTAATGTATTTTTCATTGCTGTGTATGTCTTTGTTTTTGTCACATACAGTTAATTGTTGCATTTAGTTAATAATATTGTACAAGCCACGTTGCGGTGTTCGCTAAGATGAAATGGTAATGTTAGCCTTGTTTGTTTACATGTTAAACGTATGAGTATGGAGTGATTTTTGTTTCAAAAGTTTTACAGAAGCAAAAGTAAATCTGCAGGCAAAATTCTTAGCATCAAGACCAGAAAGTATATGTTATGAATGCAAAACAGAAAAAAATATATCAAAAGTATATTTTTTAAATATAATTGGTTATTTGAAACTTATTTTCGTTTGCATTTTGACAAGTTTTTTGTTCCATTGTTTTAGTTTTTTTGGATTTTCCCAGTAAGGTCTTTTGCTTCTGGAATCTCTCTTTGCTTCTGCTTCGTTTTTTGCTTTTGACTTTTGGAACACATTTCACGTGTGGGAGGGGCTTAGACGAAGGCGTTCCTCTGCAATCTCCATTGGTCACTGATTCTGGACTGACACAGAGCTCTGAAACCGCCTCTGGGACCAAGCCACGCCCACCCCACCAGCTTCCCAGCGTTTTCAAACGTGGCGGAACGCGGTGGTTCTGTTTCACAGCAGCATGTAAACTGAGTTTTACCATTAAAGTTTATACAAAGGTTATAATTAATTGCTAAATGTTCTGTAGATATTACAAATGTACACTGTATAATAACTACATTAAGCATGACGGTTAATATTTAGCGGTCACGTCTGGCCCCGCCCCCTTTCTAGTATCCCATGTCCAAACTATACCTTCAGGGATCATTGTCGTTTCTTTAGCTCCGAGTTGGATGTGCACGGTATTCAAGCCTTATCTGTCTTTCATAGTTGTGATTAGCTTAGTGTTTATGTATGGTTAAAGTCTCTGTTCCATTTTCAGGTTCGTAGTGTTTTAGGTTTTCAGTTCATGTTTGGTGTCTGTGTTCTCAAACGTGGTTTGTTACGGGTTTGTAAGAGTTATGGTTTAATGTCATTGTCGTTTGCGTAGTTCTTGCTCTGTCTGTAGTCCATGTCTGGCCTGTGTAGGTTCACTGTGCTTATGCTTGGTTACGTGTTCTTGTCGTTAGCCTATTGACAGTGCATGTATGTTCAGATGGTCTTCATGTTCATGTGTCGGTACTTGCTTCCCGTGTGTTTGTTCCTGTCAGTGTATGTAACCATTAGTTGTACTCTTGATTGTTCTAGTTTTGTGTCCTTGTCATTTCCGCTGCCTTAGAGTGTAAGTGTGCGTTCTCTGTTCATCATGCCTCGTCGTTCGCGTTCCACTTGCGTGTCCTCAGTCAATGTAGAATATGAAATAAACCCTAATGAGATTGTAGCTCTGTTTCACATTTGTGTCTGCCCCTTGATTGCCAGTGGTGGACAGTAACGAAGTAAATGTAATTCGTTACTGTACTTAAGTAACATTTCCATGTATCTGTACTTTACTCAAGTACTTTTATTTGGTAAGACTTTATACTTATACTTCACTACATTTCAAAGCGAAAATTTTTACTTTTCACTTCGTTACATTTACACAAACATCTCGTTCCTTTTCTATTTTTAAATCAACGCTTAATAAAATACCGAAAGGTTAATGTGTACCGTGTCACAGACTATAACCAATCAGCGCTCAGATTTGTACGTTAATTTGTACGTAGATCGGACATGGCTGCAGCGGATGACTTTCCCCAACACCCCTGGCCTTATTTAGCCGAATTATTTGAATTCATAGAAGAAAAAAATAATTCATATTCCTTCAAGTGTCTCCTATGCCTTCCAAAAAACACTTCGCTGTCATCATTCAACAATTCGCCATCAAATTTGAAAAAACACATCGAGGTAAGTTCGCCATTAGATGAGTACTACCAACAGGGTGGTTTATATACCCCGGTTAATTATATCACATAGAAATACACTACATTTAATAGATGCTTTTATCCAAAGCAGTGTGCTAGTACCAGAGACCGTATACCGTCACTGGCTAGTACCCAAATTGCAATCTGTGGAGATGCTAAGCAGTTTAACACAGGAGACTCCAACATCAAACGTTAAAGCCGGGGGGACACGCGATTTTGGCCAAGCGAAGCGAACATCGCAATTCATTCCTATGAGGGAGGCGAAGGCAAGCAAAAATAAAATAGAATATAAAAATTATTATTATTAAAATTACGATTATATTAATTATATTACTTATTCGGCCAAGTTTAATATTATGAGTTCAGTTGGTTGGGCTGCACACAGTTCTAGTTCTAGGTGCTAGAGCTTCTAGCTTCCCTGTCCCGCCATGTGGTAGACAACGTATAACCTCAGAAAAAGTCCCCCAAGCTAGGACTGAAGTGACCGGTTCGAAATTATTGTTCTGTTTGGTGGTGAATTTTGTTTTCATATTAAATGGTTTGTCTACTTGTCTACCTTCCTAGTGTGAATTATTAATATGGATAAAGTTTGGAAATGACTGTCGTGTGGTTCTTATCATTCTTTTTTTTTTTCCTCAGAGAAAACATGCAAGTCAATTACCCAGATACCTGTCCATGACAGCCCCACGGAAGAGAAAAGCCAAAACAGAAGATGCTTCATCATCTAGGCCTACAAAGCAACTGAAATTAGTTGAAACAGTAGCTAATCGAAAAAGTGTGGACCAAGCTGTGATGAATTTCGTGATTCAGAGTCTCCAGCCCTTCAGCGTGGTGGACCAGCCATCCTTTCAGGAGCTTCTGAAAGATCTTCAGCCCAATGCCCCTCTAATGTCAAGAACAACGTTGCGAAGAAGGATTGATGACGCCGCACTTGACATGAAGAGGAACATCAAAGAAGCAATGTCCACAGTCAGTGTCATTGCTACAACAACAGACTGTTGGAGCACAAGGCGAAGGGGTTTTTTAGGAGTGACTGCCCACTGGCTGGACCCCAGTACCCTGGAGAGATGCTCTGTTGCACTTGCATGCAGACAACTGAAAGGCTCACACACTTTTGATGTCCTGGGAAGTTCACTAAATGAGATCCACTCTGAATTTGGCATACAACACAAAATTGTCAGAACAACGACAGATAATGGTTCAAATTTTTTGAAGGCATTCCGAATGTATGGAGAACAGGATGAAAACAACAATGCCACTGTTTCAGATGAGTCTGAAGATGATGGGGAGGAGATGGGTGATGAAGACCAACATTTGGAAGGTGAAGTGGATTTTGTCGACGCCACAGCCATCTTAAATGAAGATGACGGCCTGCAATTTCAGCTCCCAAAACATCACAGATGCGCCTGCCACCTGCTAAATCTGGTCTCCACAGTGGATGCCGAAAAGGCAACTTCAAATGATTCGTACAAACGGCTGTCAAGATCAACATTTTCAAAATGTTATGCACTGTGGAATAAGTGCGGACGAGCTACAACTGCTGCAGAGATGGTGGAAGATGTGTGCAAAATTCAGCTAATTCGTCCCAATGCAACAAGGTGGAATTCATTGCTTCTTGCAGTCGAGAGAATCCTGCGCATTGTTAAAGATCAGGGAGAGGGAGCTCTGAGGACCCTATTCACTGCACTCAAGTTGCCCATGTAAGTACTATTTTTGGACATTCTGCATGCTTTCTCTGATTCAAATGTATTTTTGTTTGTGAAATTCTTCATAATCTGTAAGAATTGTGCTACACCAGTAAAGTTATTACTAGGGATGCACCGAAATGAAAATTCTTAGCCGAAACCGAAAACCGAAAATGAGAAAACCAAGGCCGAAAGCCGAAAACCGAAACACCGAAATACATTATGCCAATTATTAGTAACATTGGATTTATGGCTAACCTCACTAAAATCAAAGCATTGCTATTCAAAGAATAAATCAACTACAAAATTTGATTTGAAAATATGTATTTAGCACTGACATTACAGTAATGCATATTATAAAATAAAATTAGTGGTGGGCCGTTAAAGGTGATAACGCTGACAATGGCCGACCACTGATTAAATTTAACTCGCTTCCAGACCGTTTTTATCTGAGAGGAGAAGAGTTAAATTTAATTATAACTGACTGACCTGAAAGATAAATATAAATTCTTTCATAAAAACGTGACGTGAGTTGCAACAACATTAAATAGCTCAGGTAAACACGCTTCTGAGAAATGTCGTCTGCTCAGCAAAACATAACGGGGCTCAATGTTCTCTATTAGCCTACGAAATCCCTACGACAGAGAACGGCTGATCGTCTAAGGCAACGAGTTCCATAATTTTTGGTGTAATGTCCTTTTCCTTGGCGCCATCACTGGAAAACTTTTTTGCTAGCTTTATCCAAATAAACACGTGCAGGCGATTTTTGCTTGCGTCATCACAACACATTGTTTCGGCTGTGTTGTTTCGGTGATGAAAGTATTTCGGCCGAAAACCGAAAATGCTAATTTAAGCCATTTCGGCCGAAAATTTTCGGTGGCCGAATTTTCGGTGCATCCCTATTATAAACATTATTACAGATTTGAAGCCCACAAGAAAGACATCACATACTACATCTATACATAACATTACAGTATAATAGACATATATTTTTAAAGGAAGGCTGATATGCACTCATACCAGTGTTCCCCTGATCATAGACGAATAAGCTTCTGAGCATTAGGCTCATTTGTAGAGCGGTCCAGCCTGCTCATGAATGAAATGAAATGGTTAAATTTGGAGTATGTATCAATCCCAACATTGCATGGAGATAATCTATGATTCTATGATGGGCCTAAATGTTGTAACTCATGCATACAGCCCAGTACTTTGAGACACACACACACACACACACACACACACAGTTAAACATGTGACCCCATTAATTGATGTTTTGTCGTTGTCTTTTAGGTTGAGCTCAGTTGAAATAGCCTTTCTGGAGGAGTATGCCAGAACCATGGGACCAATGAGCAAAGCCCTCAACATTCTTCAAGGAGAAAGTAATGTTCAGATGGGATGGCTCCTGCCTACTTTGACGCTCCTCATCACAAAGCTCAACAAAATCCGCATCACTAGCAGATACTGCAAGCCATTGGTGGATGCCGTTCAAGAGGGCCTGCAGCACCGCTTTGCAGACATGCTTGTGGAACCTGAATTCATTGCTGCTGCCATCCTTGTCCCAAAGTTTAAGACATCGTGGACGTGTGACGAAGACCTCATACAACGAGGCAAGTCAACATTTAATTATCCTTTTTTATGCCAGAAAAGGAGTAATGTTAACTAGTCTCATGCACGCACACACGCACGCACACACACGCACACAAATTAATAATCTAATTATTTATTGACATGTCTATTTCAGGCATGGATTACATCAAGGGCCATCTGGAAGAAGACTCTGCCCACCTGTCCCCAGCTAATGGTTCCAGTGAATCGGATGATGAGGACTTCTTTGCTAGCTTCAAGAAGTCTGCTGGTCAAGAAGGTGTGAAGCAATTGGAGGGTTACCTTGCCTCAAAGATTGACCACAAGGATGTACTGAAGTCGTACCCTGCTGTATGCAAGCTGTCTTTGAAGCTTAACACGGCCTTGCCTGCATCAGCAGCGTGTGAGCGCCTGTTCAGTACAGCAGGGCTCATTTTCAGTCCTAGGCGAGCACGGCTAGATGCAAAAAATTTTGAAAACCAGCTCTTACTGAAGAGGAACAGAAAGTTTTTGAGTTGAGTTTGGTCAATTTCTATGTAGCCATGTAAGTACACCCCTCACATTTTTGCAGATTTGTAAGTCTATCTTTTCATGGGACAACATGGCTGTATTAGTGAAATTTCTGTAAAAAATTAATTGAAGCGGTTATATAAGTTGCATGATGGCTGTTAACTTTAATGTTGTCCCATAAAAAGATAAACTTACAAATCTGCAGAAATGTAAGGGGTGGGTGTACTTCTGTGACACACTGTATGCAGCCCATCCATCCACATATTCAGTTTACCCAAACATGCCTACAACCCTTACACACACACACACACACACACACACACACACACACACACACACACACACTTATAAGTGTTGTGTTATTGTGATGGTGTTTTGTTATTATTAGTTTTTTGACAACTGAAATAAATGAAAAACAAAATAATGAAACTTGAATGAATGCTTTTTTTTTGTTGCTCCAAAAGCACTTGGTCTTACTTAAATATAATATAGTTTTGAGTATTTTGTGTTTGCTAGGCAAATGTAAGGCACTGTTTCATTGTTCACTTGTTGGTCGAGTAGGCCTAGGGGTTTTGATATTACGCTAAGAAAATAAAGTTTTTACTTTTACTTTTAATACTTAAGTATTTTTGAAGGCAGATACTTTTGTACTTTTACTCAAGTAAAAATTTGAGGTCAATACTTTTACTTTTACTTGAGTAATATTCAATGCAAGGTAACTGTACTTTTACTCAAGTACATAGTTGGTGTACTTCGTCCACCACTGTTGATTGCGCAACAGCTAAATCGTCACCAGCGTGAGCTTTTTAAAATTTCAGTGAACTGGATGGAGAGAAAACACTGATGTGTGGAAGAAATATGAGTATTTGCAATATCTACAGACCATTTAGCAATTAATTATAAACTTTAATGGTAAAACTCAGTTTACATGCTGCTGTGAAACAGAACCCACGCGTTCCACCATGTTTGAAAAAGCTGGGAAGCTGGTGGGGTGGGCGTGGCTTGGTCCCAGAGGTGGTTTCAGAGCTCTGTGTCAGTCCGGAATCAGTGACCAATGGAGATTGCAGAGGAACGCCTCCATCTAAGCCCCTCCCACACATGAAATGTGTTCCAAAAGTCAAAAGCAAAAAACGAAGCAGAAGCAAGGAGAGATTCCAGAAGCAAAAGACCTTACTGGGAAAATCCAAAAAAACTAAAACAATGGAACCAAAAACTTGTCAAAATGCAAACGAAAATAAGCTTCAAATAACCAATTATATTAAAAATATATACTTTTGATATATTTTTTTCTGTTTTGCATTCATAACATATACTTTCTGCTCTTGATGCTAAGAATTTTGCCTGCAGATTTACTTTTGCTTCTGTAGAACTTTTGAAACAAAAATCACTCCTTATATGAGCGGTTTAGGTTAATGTCGATGTGTGCATGTTTGTTTTCTTATCTACAGAGTCACGCGAGTATTACAAAAACAACTGAAAGTCTTGTGTTGGATGGGCAGTGCAGTAAATGTTCTCTCTATCACTGTCTCTATCACATTCTCAATAAAATGTTCTTGGTATACAGTTGACAATGCGTTTGTTGACTAAAGTCTATAAATCATAAATCATATTGGTTTCTGATGCATACAAATACCCATTGATCACGAGATGAGTTAATTACTTAATTAAATGAATTTAAAGTTAGTATTCTTCCTCCTGAAGACGGTGTTGTGAACGACTCAGTTCCTCCAATTCATGTTTCTTGTGCTCGCGGGCGCACGCGTTCACAAAAAAATCCAGCGAGCGACAGATCCCTGAAACTACGGAAGCCGAAACACAAGAAGATGCAGTTTATTACGAAATCTGCTTTGACAAAGAAAGATTTATGCGGGTATTCCCTTATTATAATTTTGACTATTGCAACCAAAAAGCTAACGGCATGATTTGCGTGTTTTACTGACAACAACAAACATGTTAAAGCGACACGTATGGATTTTAATATTGGTAAACGTTAGCCAATTTAAGTGAATGAAACGTTTACGCGCGGCTATGTAATATTACTCCGAGATTATTCTCATAAAGGTAAACACACGTCATTATTTCGGTTTTATTAAGTTCATAATACACGAGGTTCTGTAGGGGGGACAATTTATTTACTGATCATTTAAACAAACTTTGATTCATTTAAATGGTACTTCAGACTGGTAGAACTGAACTCCTACAATAAACTAATTCCGCATTGCATAAGGTGCAAACAACTTTAGTCTTGTCAATGTCTCCATTAGGAAGCTTCTTAAAAATGAATTTTCCATGAAGCAAACCTGGCAGCTTCGTGGCTGCATCCATGTAAGCACACGTGCGATTTGTTTTGGGTTAGTCTTTGTAATTCACAGGTTTGAAAACAGTAGGGGGTTCTCGCCCCCTACTGTGCAATTTGGTGAGGAATACACTCGAGCTAAACTATCAAGGTGAAAGTCATCACAGTTTGCTTACCTATTTTGACCCAGCTCCCAACCCAACTTTAAGAAGAGATTAATGGCAATATTTTATATCGCCCAATAAGAGTATCACATTATCGAACGCCCATATGTAGGACTACTGAAAAATATTTATCTAGATCACAGTCCGGTGGAACTTCAAGACAATAAACAGTTCTGTTTGTCCGCTGTTTGTCCGCAGTCACCTTCTCCGTGTCAGTAAGTCTACATTTCCGGAGTGACTGAAGTTCAAAGTTGTGAATGTCTGGCAGATTTAAAACAACACCACGCTCACTTTAGCTTACATCGGTAATCTAAATAGCACAATTACAGCTTATGAGAGAGGACGGAGTGAAATGGTCTTGAAGATCTTTAGTTTAATGTTTATGCGCTTTAAGATGCTTGTCTACGCTTTCATTTCTCCATTTTGTCACAGATCGTTTCGTACACATTCAGACTGGATTACGTCCTTTGTCGTTAGAATATTAAAACAGCATATTTTGTAGGGGAGACTGGGTATGGTTGTAACATGGGGAGAGTTGTAACTCCATCAGTTCCACCTATAAGTTTGGAGTCATATGGTCATTCCAGTATTTACCCAATTCCTCCCTGGTCCCACATGGTGAATATCAAGGCTGTAAACACACACATGCAGATTCCATAGAGAAAAAACAGATTTTGAGGTGAGAAAGTACATTTCTGAATCAAGACTATATATTTTTTAGTATGTATACTATTGCAGATAAAACCATATGAATTATATTATATAAAAAAACTGTAGTTTCTCCGGTAAATTGTGATGCATTTTTCCCCTGTTCATTTCAAATCACCTTGCTAATACAGCTAGTTAAACACTGGCTGACAGGGGTGGGGATGGTTGTAACACAGCTTTAAAACGTGTTACAGCCATCACCTTACATACAACTAAGAAAACTTTATTGATTTTTAATAATTTTAAAGAAATACTGACAGTGGTGTATGGAGAAGATTCAGTGCCAAATTGAAAAGTAATCCCTACTAGGCAAAAATGGAAATGCAATCCACAAAATGCATTGCTTTTCCATACAAACATGCAGAATACGTGCCAAAATGAAATGCAAAAGCACTATTACATAACATTTCAATGCACTTTATCTCTTTATTGAAAAACAATACACAAGAATTTGCATTCAAAACCAAAACGCTGAATTTGTGCCAGAATTGAATATAATACAGCTCGAAATGTAATCACGGCACAGAGGTATTGCATTTCACCATACGGTATTTCTGACATAAATGTCTCCTTTAAATGTAATGATCACGAGATTGATTTAAACACTGATGTGATGAAAACATGCCACAATGAAAAGTAAAAGCTCCAGTGTGTGTGGATTTGTATTTAAAGAAAGAAACGCTGAATTCGTGCCAGAAGCTACCTTGAAATGCAATCGACTGAACGTCATTGTATTCCACTGTGTCTCAGCGCTGTATTCGTGCCAGAATGAAATCTAATCACTGTCCAATAGGAACGCTCGCCTGAATTTGGGGGCGGGGCTTAGACTCCAGTCAGAAGCAATCGCTCGTAGTTGGACTTGAAAGCAGCAGAAATGTCTTTTCACTACAGAATAAAAGAGGAAATAAACAGTCTAATTGTACAAATTGAGGCTGGTGCAGTTACAGACGACTACGTGCTTAACTTAATTAGGCTGAAGGTGCTGGAAAATATTGAAAATGGACTGCTACCCGTATTTTCCAGATTATAAAATCGCTACTTATTCCCTCGCGCTTTGAACCATGCGATTTATAATGATGAGATGTGGCTTTTCTGTAGATGTTTCTTCACCCGTCAGGGGTGGAACAGACAGTTAATCAGGTGGTAGGACAAAGTTGTAAATCAAAGAAGAAAGTGCTCATTTTCATTTATCATATGCAAGCAGCAGGCATGACGGAGAATTTTTTTCAAACGAACATGTTGTGCCAAATTCCAACTCCCCTCATTTGCACACGCATAAAGATGCTAAGAATGATATTTGGGAGTTACAGTGATTATAACTTAGTTCATTGAGCACTCTAGTTTTGTCCTAACTAGATATTTAGACATAATACTGCTGTAATACTGCAAAGTTGTGTTCAGAGGTGAACTTCGTATAGCCAGTGTGTATTTTATTTAAAATAATTAACACCCTTGAGCCAGTGTGGCTTTGGACATAGATAATTCCGTGCCGTTTGCTGTGATGGATAATTAAAGTGTTATGTATTGGTTAAACTTACATTGTTGTTACATTAGTCATCCTGTAGATGGCACTAGCATTATGTTAGTTCAGGTGAGCATTTCAATAAAAGCGTACAGTTCCAATGTACCTCCATGCGTGCGTGAGTCACATTATTGAATGTAGACTTTGCATAATGTTTTTCCATATGTTATCTTAATGAAGACATAACATATTTGGCGACGAGGTGTCCTGTATATGTCCTCATACAGAGCTAATTTTCCCTGTTTCATTTCTCCACAAGGCTGCCCGCCTGCTTGAGGAATAATGAGATGAGGAGACCAGCGATCCATCCTGAGCCAGCCACCTCCTGCCTAACCGGATGCATACATCATGATGGACATTATTACATATTTTTCCTTTTCTTTCTCTTCTTTCTGTCTAAATTGTTGTTGTTGTTGTCATGGTGACCGGTGTCGGCCAGAGGAGGATGGGTTCCCCCCCTGAGTCTTGGTTCCTCTCAAGGTTTCTTCCTCATGCAAAAAAACTAGGGAGTTTTTCCTTGCCACTGTCGCCCTTGGCTTGCTCACTGGGGGCTAGGACTCGGCACTTGTAAAGCTGCTTTGTGACAACAACTGTTGTAAAAAGTGCTATATAAATAAAATTTGATTGATTGATTGATTGATGTGTTTGAATTGCTTTTGGACCCGACTGGGTGAGTGACCTGCCTCAAAAAATTTTATTTTTTTTTTTAAGGGAAAATTAAAAAGCAATTAGCATGGCTGCTACGATTGGCCACATTGAGGTTTTTGATGAAAATATGGAACAATGGACCACTTACACTGAAAGATTTGAACATTTTGTGGAGGCAAATGGCATCGAGAGTGCAAAGAAAGTGCCTGTTCTACTCAGTGTAATGGGTTGTAAGACATACGGTCTGCTGCGTAGCTTAGTTGCACCGGATAAGCCAGGTGACAAAAGTTACGACGAAATAAAAACAGTATTACAGCAGCATTTTTCTCCTAAACCTCTGGTAATTGCAGAAAGATTTCGCTTCCACAAACGGAATCAAGAGGTGGGTGAGACCATTTGCCAGTATGTAGCAGTGCTTAAAAAATTGTCTGAGCATTGTGAGTTTGGCGATCAGCTGGAAGATGCACTCCGAGACAGATTTGTTTGTGGATTGAAGAGTGAAGCTATGCAAAAATGACTGCTCACGGAGGCTACACTCACATTTAAAAAAGCAGTTGAAATAGCAGCATCCATGGAGACAGCGAGAGTCACAGCAGCTCAGTGGATCACTGAAGGTAAATGCTATCTCACTCTCATCAAGCAAAGTCCCAAATAAATGTAAACGATGTGAAAAAATAAATCACAACGATGATGAGTGTTGGTTCAAGGATAAGAATTGCAATTCATGTGGAAAAAGGGGACACATAAGTCGTGTTTGCAGATCTAAAAAGACGTCAATTAACCTATTATGCAGAAGCGCCCCCTAGTGGGCCCGCCGGCGGGCCCAGCTCCTTTACGGCGATATAAAACATATTAAACATTAATGAATCTCCGAACAAAAGCGCTTAAATCAAAATTTCCTATCCCATCTACATGCCTACCGAGTTTCAGCCGTCTACGTGCAGCCGATCGCGAGATATCCGGCTTTGAAGTTGACCACAAAAGTGCACCCCGCGAGGGGGTCTCCCGACATATCCGTTTACAAAACATATTTATGTTGTGAAATGTCTTAATGTTTTGTCACCTAAAAATCGTTTACTAATAAGGCTTTAATTTAAGACCTTAACAGCGTAGATCCGTTGTGGTTAAGTACCTTAAAAAGCTTGCTCACCTCACTGCAAAATTTTCCAAAATCCGCTTCCTGAATGAGACACTCCGACAAATCTGCCCCCTAAGCGTCACAGAAGCATTCTTAACGCTGATTTGACCCCTCATTACAAAGCTGCAGCGGTTCTGCTTTGATTTGAGTGGTTTTTATTGGTCTAAAGTGGGGTAGTGACTTTGAGTGACAGGTTTTACAACCTCTCCCACGGCGAGGTGCGAAGGGGAGGGGGGGAGGGTGAACCAATAAGCCCACAGAGACAAGCTGGCGCCTCAGAAGTGATTGAAAGCTGTTCTAACCAATAGTGTACATCCTTCCGAAGCTAGCCAGCCCTCATATGACATGATTGGTCAAGTATATTTTTAAATTGAGCCCTCGGAAACTGGCGCTTCATTTCCAATTTCGGCCGCTAGCATAGCAACATAAGCTAACCCTTTGCTAACCTAAGCTAAGCTCCCCAGAACACACTGTTCGGCGAAACTGAAGCAGCCATGGATTATTTTGTTCGTTTTTATGCGGATTGTGGATACTTTTGAACATAAACGGATTACTTTGTGTGGAATATATGAGCAATTTTCGGAATTTTCGCCAACCCGGAAGTAAGACGGTACACCGGCTACGACGCGATTCTACGTACTGTGAGTAACAATGGATAATTTTTCATAAGCGATATTGTACAAAATATATATTCTAATACTAAACATTAACTAAGCGTTAGATTATAAACAGTTTTAGAGCGTTTGAGTGCTGCAGCACTCTGTATCGTGTCGGATGCTACCGGAGTTGGCTACGGTAACCTAGCTTATGCTGTCGGACTATATTGGACATAAATATGATATCATAACGTTCATATTTGGACATGAAATTTAGTCATTGGAATTTTCTGGTCTTGCTGTAATATGTGCAGCATTGTTGTTTGTCGTAGCTCCTCGGTTTCGTGTAAGGAATTTGTTGGCATGTTAGCTTAGTTGGCTAATGGTGTGTGTTGGGTGTGGCATATTTAGACATGGGTGTGGTGCACTTGACATACCTTGGATAAAGCTGAATAACTTTTCAATGCTTGCATGGATTTGCTCCATTTTTTCTGTGTTGTTAGAAAAGACCCTAGCGAAATTTATTGTAATTTCTGATACCTAATTTGAATAACTATGTGAATATACATTCCAGTCATGTTCAAGTTCAAGTCAGCATTTGTGACATTCCTGGCATATTAGCATCTGCAATAGAGGCTCTAAAATAAACCAAATTATGTGAATATGATACTGAAGTGTATTAATATGTTCCCCCAACTGCCTACTTCAGTTTGAGCCATGAATGATAATTTTCCTATATGTACAACTTGAGATATCTAGTTTTAATGTGAACTATGTCAAAAATGTTAAAAATGGCCACCGGGTGTGCGAATCTGCAGTATAAGGTTAAAGAAAGCAAAATTAAGCCCAAGCCTACCAGAGACACAGGCTATACCAAAAAAACGTGTACATCGGGTGGATGCTGACGTAATGTCCAGTGATGACACAGACTCAGACCTGGCTTTGCATACAGTTTCTCAAGCAGGAGAAAACACGCGCATCACAGTAAAACCTGAAATTGAGGGTACCCCTTTTGAGATGGAGCTTGATACAGGGGCGTCAGTCTCATTGATCTCAGTAGCTAAGTATAAAATGGCACTGAACCACTTATCACTACGACCAACTGATGTAGTATTGAGAACATACACAGGTGAAGCATTGTGTTCACTAGGAGTTGTGGATGTTCAAGTGAAACTGAACAAGCAGACTGCTGTACTTCCTCTTTATGTTGTTCAGGGTGAATATCCACCATTGTTTGGTAGAGAATGGTTGCGTAAAATCAAATTGAATTGGAAAGAAATAAGATCAATACAAATGCGTACGCTGGATGATGTGCTGCTAAAACATGCAGCAGTGTTCTCTAAAGAGCTTGGAGTGATGAAAAGCATTGAAGCAAATGTGTCACTGAAGTCTGAGCACAAACCCAAGTTTTTCCAGCCAAGAGTAGTCCCTTATGCTTTACGCCCAAAGGTTGAAGCTGAATTGACCCGTCTCACTGAAAATGGAGTCCTGTCACCTGTACAGTATAGCGAATGGGCAACTCCAATAGTTCCAGTGGTAAAAAAGAATGGAGCAGTGCGCATCTGCTGTGATTTTAAAGTGACAATTAACCCTTTTCTCCAAATTGAACAATATCCAATACCACGTATTGAGGATCTTTTTGCATCTTTGGCAGGAGGACAACGTTTCAGCAAATTAGACCTGTCCAATGCCTACCTGCAAATGCAAGTCAATGAGAGTTCATGGAAACTCCTCACAATCAATATACAGAAAGGTCTTTTCTGTTATAATCATTTTCCTTTTGGAATTGTCTCGGCTCCAGCCATATTTCAAAGGACCAGATCTTGCAAGGGCTACCCAATGTTCACTGCTATCTATCTGGATGATATCTTGGTGACTGGCTGTACTGATCCTGAACACCTACAACATCTGGATGCAGTTCTGGATCGCTTAGAGGAGTTTGGCTTGCCAGTTGAAAAGGAAAAATGTGAATTTTTCAGACTCCTTAGAATATTTGGGTCATATAATTGACGCTGCAGGATTACACAAATCTCCTGAGAAAGTGCGATCGTTCCTGGGTCTGATTAATTATTACGGACGCTTCATACCAAATCTTGCAACCATCCTGAATCCTCTGAATGCCCTGTTGTGTAAGGGGACACGTTGGCACTGGTCTGTGGAATGTGAATCTGCTTTCAGGAGGGCGAAGGAACAGCTTGTGTCACACAATGTATTGACGCATTATGATCCACAAAACAGCATTCGATTAGCATGTGACGCTTCACCCTATGGTATTGGGGCAGTAATCTCACATGTGCTACCAGGTGGAGAAGAGAAACCAATAGCGTTTGCATCACGAACACTCAGCAACGCAGAACAAAATTATGCACAAATTGAGCGTGAAGCTTTGGCAATTGTTTTTGGTGTCCGAAAGTTCCACCAATATCTATATGGACGGAGGTTTACACTTCTCACAGACCATCGCCCCTTGACCACCATCTTTGGAGCACAGAAAGGTGTGCCTTCCATGGCAGCAGCACGCATGCAAAGGTGGGCTCTACTTTTGTCTGCTTTTGACTACACAATTGAGTACAAAAAAGCAGCTCATCATACCAATGCTGATGGTCTCTGGAGATTACCTTTGCAGGTGGAACACAGAGACAGACAAGACACTGTTGATATATTCTATCTAAAGCAAACGGAAACTGTTGTGATTTGGGGTTTTTTTGCTTAGCAGTTAACACATGCTTTGTTTATTCTTTTAACACAATACACATGTTTACTCTTTTAACATGTTAACATAATACAGTATTCTCTTAACATATTAACATATATACAGTATTCTTTTAACATAATACAGAAGTAAAATGTAACCATTGTCTCAGATGTGTCCGAGCGGTGAACCCTAGGGAGAGGATGTTGAGCAAACCACACTGCAGAGTGAGACCTAAAAAGCAGAAGGCGTAGGCCTGATTGTGCCGACACTGAGGAAATATGAATCTACAGCATCTTCATGTATGGTGGCCTCTTTCCGGCCTCTCAGTCCATCGGCAGGGACCATAAGTCCATTGGGGAAAAGTGTTGGGGTGCAGAAAGAAGAAGTGTGGTATGTGTAGATGACATTACCATGTAAGGTATAGAAGAGTGGACGAAGGGGTGGAGAAAACAGTATATAACGACTGCGTCTAAACATACTCTTTGAGAATTCTCTGATGCACAGGTAGTGTTGGTGTCTCTGAGATTCTCCCGAGATATATCTTTGATTTTTAATAAAGCCTTTTGATAGCATTGCAACAGTTTGGCTGGTGGCTCCTGTTTTCTCCTACAATTGAACGAACACGCTGGGCTGAAGTGGTGGGAACGTAGTCAGCCCTCGACAAAACATTACCAGTCAGTGCCACGGAAATTTGTCATGAAACACAGGCAGACCCAATCTTGTCTGCAGTCTTGACATTGGTCACCCAGGGAACAAGAGGATTGAGCAATGCCAATACCAGTAATTTGTCACCATTTATCTCCAGACGTAGTGAGTTGTCAGTGCAGCAAGGATGCCTAATGTGGTGCATAAGAGTCATTGTTCCGTCTGTACTGAGACAGAGGGTCCTTGAAGAACTGCACAGTGGCCACCCTGGCGTGGTGAGAATGAAAGCTATAGCTCGTAGCTATGTATGGTGGCCTGGTCTTGATAGCGACATTGAACAGCAAGCAAAAGGCTGTCTATCTTGTCAGCAGACCCTGAAAATGCAATGCCAAGCCCCTCTCCACCCATGGGTCTGGCCAAGCAAACCATGGCAACGGATACATATAGACTTTGCAGGACCAACTGAGGGTAAAATGTTCATGGTGGTGGTTGATGCTCATTCAAAGTGGCCGGAAGTGCAGATTATGGAGTCCACAACTACTGACAGGACTATTCGTGTTTTGCGGAATCTCTTTAGTCGCTATGGAATTCCTGAAGTCCTTGTCAGTGATAATGGACCTCAGTTCACAGCACAAGAATTTGCCACGTTTCTAAAAGCCAAGCATGTCAAGCACATTCGCTCAGCTCCGTATCATTCAGCCACTAACGGGCAAGCTGAAAGGTTTGTGCAAACTTGCCCTGAAGTCCTGAAAATGCCCTGAAGTCCTCAAAATACTCTGAAATATCTCTTCAGCAAAGGTTGGATACCTTCTTATTGACTTACCGTAATACTCCACACTCAACAACAAAAGAGTCTCCATCCATGCTTTTTCTGGGTCGACAACTACGCACTCGTTTGGATGCTGTGAAACCAAGTGTTCTGTCAGCTGTGAGGCATACTCAGGAGTCACAGATCCTTCGCAGGGCCACACGTTCCAAACAGAGACAGTTTGCAATTGGTGATGTTGTGTTGGTTCGTGATTACAGAGGAGGAGCTAAATGGGCAAAAGGAGTCATTACCACCCAAAGCAGACCAGTTTCATACACGGTAGATGTTGGTGCAACAGAATCTTGGCGACGTCGTGCTGATCAACTTCTACATCATCAGAAACAGATTACTTCAGAAAAATCTACAGAATCTGACACAGTCGTATCATCTAGCATGTCCATCATGCCTTCTACAGTCCAGACGGCTGCTGAGACAAGTTCATCCCCAGCAGCTGAAGACAAACAATGTATGTCCAGTGATGGGCCAAGTGAGACAACGCCTACTGATCTGAACTTACAGGATGGCTCCCTTGCAAAAGAGCATATCAGACGTTACCCTACACAAGTTATTAAACCACCTGATCGTTTGAATCTGTAGTAAACTGAAAGGGAAAATAACCTTGGACTGTATGTAGTTATGATAATGGACCATTTCTTCAAAGGGGCAGAATAATCCCCTGATTTGGTTTGAGGCAAGGGACAGTCTACTCCCTACCTCTAGATTAGGTCAGATATATAAAAATAGATAAAATTTGTGTACATTTCTAGTAAAGTGGGAGGAAATGTTATGTATTGGTTAAACTTACATTGTTGTTACATAAGTCATCCTGTAGATGGCACTAGCATTGTGTTAGTTCAGGTGAACGTTTCAATAAAAGCGTAGAGTTCCAATGTACCTCCATGCGGTGCGAGTCACATTATTGAATGCAGACTTTGCACAATGTTTTTCTGTATGTTGTCTTAGTGAAGACATAACATGTTCCACCCCTGAAGGGTGAAGAAACATCCACAGAAAAGCCACACCTCATTATAAATCGCATGGTTCAAAGCGTGAGGGAATAAGTAGCGGTTTATAATCTGGAAAATACGGGTAGCAATCGCGGGGGCTCCGCTGTGGCGGGTCGAGGCGACGGTCCGCTCTTCAGCGCTGTTTGCAGGGTTCAGTCGATTGACGTTCAGTCGATTGCATTTCAAGGTGGCTTCTGGCTCGAATTCAGCGTTTCTTTCTTTAAATACAAATCCACACACACTGGAGTTTTTACTTTTCATTGTGGCATGTTTTCATCACATCAGTGTTTAAATCAATCTCGTGATCATTGCATTTAAAGGAGACATTTATGTCAGAAATACCGTACGGTGAAAACCAATACCTCGGTGCCGTGATTACATTTCGAGCTGTATTATATTCAATTCTGGCACAAATTCAGCGTTTTGGTTTTGAATGGTAATTCTTGTGTATTGTTTTTCAATAAAGAGATAAAGTGCATTGAAACGTAATGTAATAGTGCTTTTGCATTTCATTGGGGCATGTATTCTGCATGTTTGTATGGAAAAGCAATGCGTTTTGTGAATTGCATTTCCATTTTTGCCTAGTAGCGATTACATTTCGAATTGGCACTGTTTCTTTTCCATAATTCTCACAATGACTGTACATTTGTATTTCATGTGTATACATATAGGCCATAATGTGAACCAGCAAAAAGTGCTTAGAAAGTCATTTTCGTTCCCACGTCTGGGCACTACTTTTTAAAAGTGTTTTTGAATAGACAATACCCTTATTGACCTTGAGTTAAAACTTCTCCGTAAAATATCCTGCAGTTTTTTGTCACAGTGCATAAATGTATATATATATATGTGAATAAAAAAAAACGAAATTTCTATTCTGCTGGTTTTGCTTGTAACTTAATTAATCTCCATTTTCACAACCTAAAATATATCTCAAACTGACCTATACATGTACCTTAACATATAAGAGAAGTATTAATGCTTTTGTACACTCAAGTGTAAATTTACATTATGGAATATTGCAAATTTGCAGATTTTTTTCTTAAACTTCAGAAATTGACACCACACATAATAAAGCATAAACACAATATGATGTTGTATACACTGGTGTTTTATATATCAACATTCAGTAGATACTGTGTAATCAGAGACAGCAACAAAAAGTACAGACTTTGGTGGCTGAAATAAATCAAAACGTTACTGCACCCCCTTTTGTTTTAAATAATGAATAAAATAAAAACACTACAATAAATGCAATATACAGCTACAAATATGTTCATATACAGTACAGAATGGTGTCTTAAGGTCACAGCATGGTTCATTCTAGCATTGAATACATTACTGTCCCTCAATCCCAAATCCAACACTTTATCCACCCCAAAAAAAGTCCAAAGTTCTTTTCTTACTCATTACTATTATTCATCCATTTCACTCTCATCATCAGATTCATCATCCCATGGAGCAATGTGTCTGTTTCTTTTAAAGTATTTCCACAGTTTTGCCATCTACATAATTCTGTACAACACAGGCTGGCAGACATACAGGAACATCTCCCTGTCTCACATTTGCCCTGCTTACAACTGCAGTGAACTACCTGCAACACACTTTCAGGGGCGGGTTTTAGTCATCCAGGTCACCGTTAACTCTCCATTCTCAAGGTGCCATCCATTGCCAATGGGTGAAGGGGCACACATACACTTTTCAGAGAGTGACTTGTAGGTACCATGCCTCCACAGACAAAGGAAGAGGGGTGCTCCCCCTAGGTGCATGGCCCACGTCAGGACGGATGTGGAACTACGTCATCAGACGAATCCCCTTTAAAAGGGGGGATCCCCTTTTGTTCGCTCTCTCTACCTGGCTGCATCAAAGTAGCTACCTAGAGACGAAGAGCGCGCACACCGTCGAGAACAAAGCAGTATTGGTTCTGCACTCAGGCCCGTGCAGCACGCGAGCGACGCAAGAAGTAACTAGTTCGCTACTTTTATTTCTTTTGCGGAGTTCTAAAACCCAATTGCTTCAGCTAGCCGACGATTAATCAGAATCAGAATCAGAAATACTTTATTAATCCCCTGGGGGAAATTGCAATTGTTACGGCTGCTCCTATTAATAAAAATACACTATATAAAAAATACCAAAAATATTTACATAATTAAATGACAAATCAAACAAAGTTTAGAAGAAGAAATAGAAATAAATAAAATAACGTGTCAATAGAAATAAAAATAAAGTGTCAGTAGAAATAAGAATAAAAATAAAGTGTGAAGTGTCAGATGCAATTGTTGTTGTTATTGAGAGGGTATTGCACATTTGAAATGTAATAATAATATTGTATAATCTTGTAATAATAATAGTATTGCACATTTGAAGGTAATACTAGTAGTAGACATTACACAGATGAATATTGAGCATTATGCTTTTAAAGAGGAGTTGTACAGTTTAATGGCCACAGGTAAAAATGATCTTCTGTGGCGCTCTGTAGTGCATTTTGGATTTATGAGTCTCTCACTGAAAGTACTCCTGTGTCTCATTACAGTGTTGTAGAGTGGGTGGGATACATTGTTCATAATACCCCTCAACTTAGAAAGAGTCCTCCTTTCTGACACTGCCGTCAGCGAGTCCAGCTCCACACCCACAACATCACCGGCCTTACGAATCAGTTTATTAAGTCTGTTGGCATCTGCCACCTTCAGCTTACTCCCCCAACATGCCACAGCATACAGGATAGCACTCGCCACAACAGACTCATAGAAGATCTTCAGCATGGTCCGGCAGATGTTGAAAGACCTCAGACGCCTCAAAAAATAGAGGCGACTTTGGCCCTTCCTGTAGAGGACATCAGTGTTCATACCCCAGTCCAGTTTATGGTCAATGTGAACACCTAGATATTTGTAGTGATCAACCATGTCAACACTGACCCCCCTGATGGACATAGGGGTCACCGGTGCCTTGTCCCTCCTCAGGTCCACAACCAGTTCTTTAGTCTTTGTTAAATTAAGCTGCAGATGGTTCATCTCGCACCATTCAACAAAGTCATTCACCGTCGTCCGATACTCATCCTCATCACCCTTGCTGATACATCCAACTATTGCTGAGTCATGAGAAAACTTCTGAAGGTGGCAAGTCTCTGTGCAGTAGTTGAAGTCCGTGGTGTAGAGAGTGAAAAGGAAGGGAGAGAGGACAGTCCCCTGTGGAGCACCAACGTTGCTAACCAACCTGTCCGACACACACTGCTGCAAACGTACATACTGTGGTCTGCCGGTAAGGTAGTCAGTAATCCAGGTCACAATGGGGGTATCCACCTTCATCCTTTTCAGTTTCTCACTCAGAAGATCAGGCCGAATGGTGTTAAAAGCACTGGAGAAATCGAAAAACATGATCCTCACTGTGCTGGCTGGCCTGTCTAGATGAGCGTAGAGGTAGGAGGTAGATGATGGCATCATCAACTCCCAGACGTGGCTGATAGGCGAACTGGATTGGATCCAGAAGTGGCTGAACCATAGGCCGTATCTGATCCAGGATGAGCCTTTCCATGGTCTTCATAATGTGAGACGTCAATGCTACAGGCCTGTAGTCCTTGATGCCACTCGGTCTAGGCGTCTTCGGGACAGGAACAATGCACGACGTCTTCCACAGCACTGGAACCCTCTGTAGACTCAGGCTCAAGTCGAAAACATATTTAAGAACTCCCCCAAGCTGGTCGGCACAGGCTTTAAGCACCCTGGGGGGGATGCCATCAGGTCCTGCAGCCTTGTTGTTCTGGAGTCTTTTAAGTTGTCTTCTCACCTGGTCAGTGGTGATAGACAGTGTAGAGGTGATGTGTGAAGGGGTGGTGGAGGTGTGAGGTAGTCCATCAGGGGAGGGAGGCAGACCATCAGTGGAAGGAGAAGGAGGAGGGGTGGATGGTAGAGTGGGCTTCTGAGGGCCATCTGAGGGATACAGGCAGGGGGGGACAGAACCTGTAATGTCGAATCTGTTAAAAAACAGATTTAACTCATTAGCCCTGTCCATGTTGCCTTCCACTCCTCTGTTCTTACTTGTCCCGAAGCCAGTGATGGTCCTCATTCCACTCCAGACCTCTCTTAGGTTGTTTTTTTGAAGTTTCAACTCCAGCTTTCTCCTGTACCTATTTTTAGCCTCCCTGATGGTTGTCTTCAATTTCCTCTGGATCGTTCTCACCTCCTCCTTGTCTCCAGCTCTGAAAGCCCTCTTTTTGTCATTTAAGAGAGCTTTAATGTCCTTTGTTACCCACGGCTTGTTGTTTGGGTAACATTTACCAGTTTTGGTTGGGACAGTGGAGTCCACACAGAATTTAATGTAGTCCGTGATACACTCAGTGAGCCCATCGATGTCCTCTCCATGTGGCTCATAGAGATTTGGCCAAACTGTAGTCTCAAAACAGTCCTGCAGTTCCACAAATGTATCCTCAGACCATCTCCTCACTGTCCGTGTTGTTACAGGCCGGCTCTTTACCAGGGGCACATACAAGGGGCTGAGATTCACCAAGTTATGATCTGACCTACCCAGGGGGGGTAGAGGGGAACAGCTGTATGCATCCCTAACGTTCGCATATAACAGGTCCAATGTTCTTTCTTCTCTGGTAGGACAGTCCACATACTGTGTGAAGTTCGGTAGCACTTTAGCCATGGTGATATGGTTGAAATCACCCGATATAGTGATGAATGCACTCGGGTGTTGAGTCTGGAGATGCGCTATTGTTGAGTGAATGACGTCACATGCTGTCTTCGGGTTAGCCGAGGGGGGAACGTACACAGCCACAATAATAACATGGGAGAACTCCCGTGGTAAATAATATGGTCTGAGTCCAACGGCTAGCAGCTCAATGTCCGGGTAACAAACTTGTTTTTTGATGGTGATGTGACCAGGGTTACACCAGCGGTTATTCACTAACACAGCAAGCCCTCCTCCTTTCCGCTTACCGCTCCCGGTGTAGTCCCGGTCGGCCCGAACAGTCTGAAACCCATCCACAGAAGCGTTGTCATCGGGAATATCCTTATGTAGCCATATCCTTATGTAGCCATATTGTCTCCGAAAAACACATTAAACTACACTCTCGGTACTCCCTCTGATTCCTGGTTAGTGCTGTCAGCTCATCCATTTTATTCGCCAGCGACCGCACGTTGCCCATGATCAGCCCCGTCGACAGGGGGGGACAACCGGGTCTGTTGTCCCGGGCCCTAGGGCCAGGGGGGCCCATCAAAGAGCCCAGCAATTTATTTTTTATTTAAAGTCTATAATTTTTAAATAATCTTGAAATCTTTCATTAATATAAAATTATGTACTCATAATAAGCTCAATGGCTCAAATATATATGTTTTTTACCTATCTGCATATTTTCCATTAAGTGCATACACCCCCGCCTCCCACTGGAAAATGGTTTGATCCAGCACCGACTGTAGCCGGCCGGTATCCGCCCAACAGCGAGAAATACAGTGGTGGATAGTTAAAGTAAATACTGAAATCTGGAGCGCAGAAAAGAAAGGAAAAACATTTACCTGACGAATTTTAAAGTTGCATTGTGTTCCATGTTTGAAAAGTGCTGGAATTTAGGGTAAAGTACTTGAAAATGCTTGAAATTGTAACTACTTCGTTTCACAACAAATAGCTGTCTGACTGAACAGTTCTCGTGAAGACAAGATTGGGCGTTTTGAAAATAAACAACTATTAAATAATGTGATAAAAAGCGAATTATTTTGAATCATTTCGAGTATATGTATAAATATTTACCTTAATTAAGTTTAACGTGCTGGAAAATATTGAAATGGACCTTGAAAATGACGTACAAGTGCTTGAATTCCACCTTATAAAGGTGTATGAACCCTGCAAACATGACTTTGTCCATCGCGCTGAAGCGCGGCGTGCGCGAAGTTACAAAATTCGAGAGGTGCACGACCTCGCGAACCGACAGCGCGCGAGGCCCTCGCGCACGGGCGGAGCCACTGCGATTACGTCAATTTCGCGTAGGGGGGGGGGCACATGAATCTTTCTTGTCCCGGGCCCCAGCGAGACTGTCAACGGGCCTGCCCATGATGATGGATGGGAGACGCGGCTTATATCCTTTTTTCTCCATAAGCCTTCTCCGTTTCGCCCTCGATTTTCCCGTGCGCTGATTCATTCCTCCTCTGCATCCCCTGAGTGTTCGTCTCCGAATCTCTGCAGGGATGTTGTCTGGTCTGGTAGCCATGCCGGCCGGCTTCAGCGCGATCAGCTGGTCCCGGGTGTAGACAGAGCCATGCTGTTGCGCCGCAGCGGAGCAGGAGAGTGAAAGAAGTACTTTCACGGCGAAAAACCAAACCAAAACTCTCTCTATTAGCATGTTTAGAGAGGGCACTGCTTTCTAAGTTGCTCATAAAAATTTACATAAATATATAAAAGAATAGAATATAAAATATAACTAAAAACAAAAATCTATCGGGAGCAGCAGCAACAGGCTGCATGCACTACTCGCGCATGCGCACACAATTTATACTCTCACTTCTCACTGGAAAGACTTACAGGGAACAGCACTGTACTCCAACTTTTCTCACTGGAAAGACTTACGGGGAACAGCACTGTACTCCAACTCTTCTCACTGGAAAGACTTACGGGGAACAGCACTGTACTCCAACTCTTCTCACTGGAAAGACTTACGGGAACAGCACTGTACTCCAACTCTTCTCACTGGAAAGACTTACGGGGAACAGCACTGTACTCCAACTCTTCACACTGGAAAGACTTACAGGGAACAGCACTGTACTCCAACTCTTCCCGCTGCTGCAGGATTATGCAGCTTTCATGGCTGAATTCACAGAAGTCTCCACTACTCGCGGTGAGGGAGGGTATGTGGCCAGACTCTACTGCCCCTGAGGCAGGGGAAACGTAGTGCCCTGAATTCACCATGTAATTTCATACACTGGCAGCAGGTACCGGATGGAATGATCCGGCATTAGTGGACGTTATTGTTACAAGTTGAACATTCTTGTAAAACAGAAGTGTCATTATTTAATGGGAAAGTAAGGCTGGTGATCACCTATGGCTGCCTGTTGAAGGACTGTGAGGCAGTGAGTGGATGTGGCTCCTCTGAGTTCACCCACGTGGGTGCTCCCCCCTCTGCTCTGAGTTCACCAAAGCGGGTGCTCCCCCCTCTGAGTTCACCCACACGGGTCTCCCCCCCCCCCCCCTCTGAGTTCACCCAAACGGGTGTTCCCCCCCTGAGCCAATGCTGGTGACACGTGACCATCATGGCCTCCTGCGTAAAGCACGGGGGAGCAGCCGGGTAAGTGCAGACCAGCTCCTCGCTTGTTTACTGCACCGGTAACAGTGTCTTATGGGGATAAAACAGTGTGTATCTGCCCTAATAGACTCGGGGGGCCGTGGGCAACATGATCTGCCAAGACATCACGGAGGAGCTGGACGTGCAGCTGGTGCCTGTTTCACCCCCACGGCTCTCAGCACTGGATGGTGGACCTACTGGCAGTGGTGTCACTACACACCACACCCCCCACACACAACTCTCCCTGCTACACCACACGGATCACCTCTCCTTTAACGTCCTTCCTCATCTCCGTTATGCTATCACGTTAGGGCTACCCTGGTCACAGACCCATAATCCACACACCTCCTGGGAAACTCACACTATCATAGGCTGGTCTCCCCTGTGCTATAGGGCTCATGTAAAGGGAGGCGTGTCTCTACAATCCATCTCAGAGAGCCCAGAGGTCTGCAGGGAGAGAGCTAGTTCAGCCCAGTACAGCCACCTGCGTGAGGTTTTCTGCCCAGTGAAGGACACTCAGCTTCCCCCACATGGTGACTGGGACTCTGCTCCATTGAGCTCCAGCCCGGAGCCCTGCCCCCCCGCTGTAGGACACACCCACTTTCACAGGAGGAGCAGGTGATGGAGCAGCACATCAGAGAGGCTGTAGCTCAGGGTGACATCCACCCCTCCACCTCACAGCCTCAGCCAGCGTCTTCTTAGTACAGAAGGACGGGGGGCTGAGGCCCTGTGTGGATTATCCAGGACTCAGTTCCTCCTGGTGCAGCACCTGTGTCCACTGCCCCTAGTGGCTGCAGCTGGAGCAGCTGTGGGAGGGGAGGGGCTTCACCAAACTGGATCTACACAGCACCTACAACCTCATCCACATCCTTGAGGGGGGTGAGTGGGAGATGGCGTGTAGCACCACCTCGGGGCAGTACAAATTTCCTGTGCTGCCGTATGACCTAACCACTGCCCCGCCGGTCTTCCAGGTGAACATTAATGAGGTCATGACCTCACCACTGCCCCGTCGGTCTTCCAGGTGAACATTAATGAGGTCATGACCTCACCACTGCCCCGTCTGTCTTCCAGGTGAACATTAATGAGGTCATGACCTCACCACTGCCCCGTCGGTCTTCCAGGTGAACATTAATGAGGTCATGACCTCACCACTGCCCCGTCGGTCTTCCAGGTGAACATTAATGAGGTCATGACCTCACCACCGCCCTGTCGGTCTTCCAGGTGAACAATAATGAGGTCATGACCTCACCACCGCCCCGCCGGTCTTCCAGGTGTACATTAATGAGGTCATGACCTCACCACCGCCCCGCCGGTCTTCCAGGTGAACATTAATGAGGTCATGACCTCACCACTGCCCCGCCGGACTTCCAGGTGAACATTAATGAGGTCATGACCTCACCACCGCCCCGCCGGTCTTCCAGGTGAACATTAATGAGGTCATGACCTCACCACTGCCCCGCCGGTCTTCCAGGTGAACATTAATGAGGTCATGACCTCACCACTGCCCCGCCGGTCTTCCAGGTGAACATTAATGAGGTCATGACCTCACCACTGCCCCGCCGGTCTTCCAGCTGAACATTAATGAGGTCATGACCTCACCACTGCCCAGTCGGTCTTCCAGGTGAACATTATTGAGGTCATGACCTCACCACTGCCCCGCCGGTCTTCCAGGTGAACATTAATGAGGTCATGACCTCACCACTGCCCAGTCGGTCTTCCAGGTGAACATTATTGAGGTCATGACCTCACCACTGCCCAGTCGGTCTTCCAGGTGAACATTAATGAGGTCATGACCTCACCACTGCCCCGCCGGTCTTCCAGGTGAACATTAATGAGGTCATGACCTCACCACCGCCCCGCCGGTCTTCCAGGTGAACATTAATGAGGTCATGACCTCACCACTGCCCCGCCAGTCTTCCAGGTGAACATTAATGAGAACAAGGACAATTCAAATGTCCCCATGACACCATTATTGAGGTACAGAGATACATCTGAGGAGAACACACCAAGATCACAGGATCCATTACAGTACTGGAAAACACAAAGACTAACTTACCCTACCTTAGAAATTTCATTGCAAGTTTGTTTGTGTACGCCGTCATGATCAGTGCCAGTGAAAGGGTATTCACACAAGCAGGAGAAATGATTTGTAAACAGCACAATTGCCTCAGCCCAAAAATGTTAAAGCAGCTGATGTTTCTAAATAAAAATGTGTGAATGAACTTTGTTCAGTCTGTTTTCAGTCTTTATTGACATTGATTGCAATGACTTTAAATCCAGCAGATGTCACCATTAAGTGATACAGCAACACAGTTTCAACACAGATGGCAAATGTGCCAAACACCCAATGAGGTCTCATCTGCCCATCACTACCAACATGGAAACAAAGACATGAACAAGCAAACGCTACAAATACACATCGTGCAGTCTGAAGGAATTGAAGAAATCTGAAGAAATGCTCCCTGAGCAACAGTTTTTGTGACTAAAACCATATAATATTGTCATAATCCATGGGTTAAAGCAAGAAATCTTCATTTGACTGAAAATTTGTCCTGGCAAAAGACAATGCCAGCAATTACTCACAATGTGGTGTAGTTGGGACAAGGCCTTGTATATTTATCTAAACAGCCTGTGTAAGGAGAGAAGAAAGAATCTATGAAGCAGCAAAATGCAACACCTGAGCAATAAATGTACATAAATGTCTCTATATATGTCTAGATATAAGTTATCTGGGGGTCCTCTTCCATAAAATTATTTAAAGATCAAGTCAAATTTAGTGAATCCTGGTGAGTTTTAAAAGGTATGAAGCTCTCTTGTTTGCCGTAAGATTACCTGATTTAAGTAGGTATGTTACAAAAAAATTAAATATCCAAAAATGGCAAATTAAATCACACCACTGGATAGAGCTTTTAAATACAAGCAGAACAACACCATCCATGTTGGTTTAGAAATAAAAAAGTTAACATTTTAAATGGAAGAAATGCGCCTATTTTCTCAGACTGTATTAAAGCTAAATGAAGAAATGTATGTCATCGGTGGAGAGATTCTTCAGTATAAATAACCATAACTTCTAGATTTCACTACAAATTCAAATAAAAATTTAAATGTAGTCACTTTATAGTATGGACATGACATTATAATAATCAAAATGAATGAACAAATGAATACTTAATGATTAGTTCATTGCGTTGAAGCGCGGCGCGTGCGAAGTTACAAAATTCGAGAGGTGCACGACCTCGCGAATCGCCAGCGCGCGAGGCTCTCGCGCACGGGTGGAGCTACCGCGATTGCGTCATTTTCGGCGCGCGATTATATACATATATATGATTCTCTCACTGGCGCTCATCAGCGCTGGATGGATGACGGCGGTGAAGTCATATTTGCGGAGTTCATACACATTTACAAGGTGAAATTCAAGCACTTGTACGTCACTTTCAAGGTCCATTTCAATATTTCCCAGCACGTTAATCTTAATAAAGTTAAATAGTTATACATGTACTCGAAATGATTCTAAATAATTCGCTTTTTTATCACATTATTTAATGGTGGTATTTCAAAATGCCCAATCTTAACGTCTTCACGTTCTCTCATGTTTCGTCCTGGAATTACAAGAGGCTCGTATTTGTTAACGTGATAAAAGAGAATTGTTCAATGCGCAATGACCCGCAAGTCAATCAAATGACACAGCCGTCATCCATCCAGCGCTGATGAGCGCCAGTGACAGGATCATATTTCGGCCACAAAACAGAACACGCGCGTGTGTGGTTTATTATGATTTGACGGAATTTTCCCCCCAAAAAATCAAATGACGGAAATCCGTCGTAGTGACGGAGAACTTTAACCCATGTCATAATCATGTCTGCACGTTTGTTTGCTGATGTCTTCCCCCTCATTTCTGCCCTTTTGCAGTTTGTGCCTGTGAGGATTTTTTCTTCAACTGAATATAAATGGTGTTAGAGTTTCTCAAGAGCCTCCATGACTGATGGGCAGAAACCTTCAACACTTCAACAGTGAACCTTCAATCACTCTGCAGCGCGTGCTGCATTACATGACCAATTGTTTTTTTCCGTTTTTAGGTAAGATATATTTTTAAATTCACATCATACATTTCCTAATTGCAAACACAAAAAGAAATAAATACCACTTGTAAAAAATAAATTATATTTCTTTCAACTTAGGATTTCTTGTAAATACCAAAACTATAGGGCATTAATCAATAAAAAGGCATAAACATTGGCATGTTGTGCATCTTAGCTTGTGAACATCTGAACAGGAACAGGTCCATGCATGAACAGATTCACACATTAGTGAGGATGTAGCTGGAACACAGCAGACATCTTGACAGTTCTGCCAGTGTTGGTCAGCACACTGCATTCTTTTCCCACCAATCAGTGGATTCTCCTTCTCGGACAGGAGATGTTCTCCAAAATCCACAAGACCTGTGGAATAATTCTGACAATAGAAGTATTAAAAATGTTGCCTTTTTGTTTCTTTACATTTTGCACTAGTCATTACAGTTGTTATCTGTATCAGTATGATTTCTCCATCCAGTATGATGTCTTATTTTAAATTACTTCATAGCACATCTTCAGGGAAGGTAACAAATAGTCATATAATGCAATCTTAAATGTGTTAAAAGATTAAAAACAAAACTATGTACTGACCTCCTGCTGTACATCATTTACCTGCTGCTCCTCATCTGGGTCTTGGTCACTTGGTGTCTGAGTGGAGAATGATGTGGCCTCCTTGGCATGTGCTGCTGGTTCTTCTGTCATGGATGCTCCATGGTTACTTGTGGTGGGGCCTCACTTGCTGTTTGGCAGCAGGTGTCATGGGTCCTACTGCATTTTGGACCTTCAATACTTCATCAGCAGACAAGAACCTCAGTTTTCCAAACCTGGGATCCAAAGTAGCAGCAAGCAGAATGATGTTTGGAGATTCAGGAGTAAACTCAGTTAGTCCTTCCCATCGTTCTGTGACCTGCTGCATGAGAATTCCCTTGTGACGGCGTTATTTTGCAGTACTCCAATGTTCAAGAGATCCTGTCAGCTGTATATAGGATTTGCGGCACTTAACGAGACAATTGTGGACAAACGTATAAACAAAAACACGAAGAAAATGCACTGAGTAAGAGAGCGTTGAGCTGCTGCGTCTGTACGCGCCGCCATCTGTGATGTGAAGTGAAGGTTAATGCTAATGCTTTTCTTTTCAGTTTCACCCCTTTTCAAATCATTAAACCTGTGGACAAATAGACAAGTGTCTTCAGAGTCGTGGTTGAAGAAAGGTGTTTATCTCACTGTCAAGTCACATCATCCCTTATGTGAATAGAGGACAGTACAGTGAAAAGAGGTTTCCATACCATAGGACAACACAGTTCTCAGCCTAACTCAAACTGGTATCACACTTTCGTGTTTGGCTACATCAGTGAATATTTTCTCTTGTACTATGGACTAAGAACAGGCATCTTCACAACACACTAGGTCTTGTTCCTCGCGCTCTTCCCTGCACTCCAGAAGTTCAGCCACAGGCACTGCTGCCACAAAGACTCGGGCAAGAGCCGAAGCTGCTAAAGCACGACTGTCTTTCACTGAAAAGGAGATGCAATTAAAATGAGAGAAAGCTCAACTACAGGCTGCAATGGAAATGCTGACACTGGAGAAACTGCCGCAGCTGTAGCTGAAACTGAGGTTCTGGAAGCAGCATCAGACACCAGTAGTGAGAAACAGCTGCAAACTCCAACTCGATGCAGTGCCTCTCGATCCTAAACAGCGTACAAAGGATTATGTTGTAGAACAGGCTAGTGCATACGAAGACAAGCATGTATCTTCAAAGGCAGATGTACTCCCTCAAGACAAGAGGAGACAGGTGCATGTAGACTCAACACAACACCATTCTCTCTGCACCCCACGCATCAAAGAAAAAGATTTCGTATTTCTTCTGTTATCAACACAAGTGTTTTAGATCCTCCTCCACCTGTGGATCGTTCAAGAGCTCAGAACCCATTTAATGCTTCAGATTCACCCCATGATGCTCCGAAAATTGTAGGTGTATCTCAATTCAGGGGCTGCAGCCCACGAAGTGCGCATTTGTAGGCCGGTTACGTCACTGCGCCGCGACGAGGCTGTCCCAATTCGTGGACTCCTTCTTATGTGGCCGACGAATGTAGCCTTCAAAACCCCGAAAACGAAGGATGCATCTGAGTATCCTTCGCGTCCCACCATATCCCAGGATTCATTGCTCTATGAACAATAAACAGGCGGAGTCTAGTGTACGGGCCGAAGAATTTGTTTTTAAATGTCGGTATTTTTTAAATATGGACATTTATACTGCAGTGAGATGCTAAATAACCTGCCAGTTATTAATGATATTGCAGGTAAACATGTGCTTTGAGTATTTACTAAAGAGTAACGTTTATAAAAATACATTGAATTTTGTTATGAAGTTATACTTCCCGCCAAACATGTGAATACATGTTCAACGCATTTTCTTTTAGGCATTTGTGGGTGATGTGATATTTGTCGGACAGCGCGCTAACACGTATGTAACGGGGCAGAGCGTGGTCACGCAAACATACGTCTTGCGAAGACTAGACTGTTTCATTTAACAGCCGTGAGATGCAGCCTACCCGGCCTTCGAAGTGTGTGGCCACCGTGGGCTGCGGTCTACGCGGTCTACGTAGGCTGCAGCCCCTGAATTGAGATGCAGACGGTGGACCGATCTTCCAATGTTGTTCCAATCTGTTCCAAAGTGCTTGCGTCCTCTCATTGGCCTGTTCCAATATATGCAGAAAACGTGCAGAGCGCCATTGGCCTGTTCCAATGCGCTTCTCGAATTCTCATTGGCTGTCCGTTGCTACCTCGTTGCTGCTCCCGTTCACCCCCCCCCCCTTCTCGCTGTCACACAAGTGAGCACTAAGAGTTTTCACTAAGAGTTTTCACTAAGAGTTTTCTTCGCTCGATCATCATTGACACTGCGATTTTTACACTTTATTTCATTTCTGGTAAGTCTTATGTGCAGTTTATTTCTCTCCTCCCTCTGTCTCGATAGTCTGTAGTGGAGATTTAAAGTGAAGACCGACCGGGTCATTGAGCTAAAACCGCTCGGTTGTCTCTCGGTAGGTAGACCTGCTGCCCGATCCGTCGTTTCTGTTAAAATGCGGCTGTCGGACCAGCTGGATAGTGAGCTGACACGTTTAAAATACATTAAAATTAGTGATTAAATGCATCCAGCTACCCGATCTCTGTCATTTTTGTGCAAAATACGAAGTGTACAAGCAGGCTGGCTATTTAAACACCGATGGTTGAATGTACAACTGTTACACAGTCTCGGTCTTTTCTGTGTAAAATAAACAGGTGTGTTGCGACAGTAACGCAGTTGTTGTACTGTAGTAACGCGACGCGCAGCGTACGACGTCGTTATAAGCGTTCAGTCACAGAAAACTCGATTTATAAACGTGTTTGTTTTATTTTTTTTACTAGAGATCACACTTGTGTGTGCATGTCTGTCTGTCTGTGTGTATGTATGTGTGTGTGTATATGATCGTATGTGTGTATGTATGTATTTATGTATGTGTGTGTGTGTATATGTATGTATGTATGTGTGTATGTATGTATGTGTGTCTTAGAAATTCTGAAACCCTTCAATGGTGAGTACAAAATAAGTCAGAAGCAGTTGGGTTAGATAATAAGTACAATGATTTATTTAAACATAGACATAGATTAAACCCTTGAGATCTCCGTTACAAACACCCACGTGTCAGTCACAGAGAGAGCTCCTTCCCCATTCCGAACTCTCATCCTTTATACCCTTGATCATCAATACACACGGTGTCCACGAGGTGAACACACGGTTATTAACTAAATATGATTGGACAAAGTAAGGAGTGATTAACTCTGATTTGACAGATGCATATGATGCGTGCCCCCTCCCTGCTCAGCATCCTCGTGATGGCATGGCAGACTGAGTGTCGCCGTAGTCCTTTCCAAGCTGAGATTATGCGTCTCCAGCGAGGTCAGTTTAGGAACACCAGAGGAACATCAGATTAAATGTCCCAGACAGGCACACATAAACACATCTCTGAGGCCTACTAAAGTCACCAGAATGACTTTAGTGCTTTGATTAACACACATATGCAAAAACCCTATTTCTAATGTGTTTAACGTATACTAAGAAAGCCTGATGTAAATGGAAATCATCAAATTTCCATCACATTTGTGTGTGTGTGTGTGTGTGTGTATGTATGTATGTATGTGTAGTCGTGTGCATGCTCATTTTGCTCTCTCCTGTTGTACAGAATGGACTACACACCTACATTCAGGCGTGAGTGCTTTTCAGGCGTGAGTGCTTTCAGCTTCTGGGTTGTTCTGTCCTTCATTTAACATTTCAGCCATGGCTCTAGCTTTTATGGCATTAACCTTGTGTTCTTTAATGTAACTGGTTTTGAACCGAGGATCAAGCAGGGATGCTATGTCCAGAATCTCATCGGTGGCAGCTTCATCATATTTTTCATTCAAATAGCTGATGACAGTAGTCTTGATGCTCTTTGTGAGGTCTGAGTCCTCGGCATCTGGCTTCAGTATGTCCTCATTGAGGAGGTGCAACACAGGCTTCACATAGGATACACTAACATATGTTTCTCCAGAGAGTGCATCTGTGAAACTCACTAGTGGGCTCAGAGCCTTGTGGACAGACTCTAGGATGTCCACATCTTGCCAGGTGGGTACAAGGTGCCTTGTTTTCTTATCAGTAGAGAGGACTTTTGCAATTGCATTCTCTTGCTCCATAACTCTTCCTATCATTTTCTGACGGGATCCCCACCTGGTGGGGCATTCTGTGACAAGTTTGTGCTTGGGCAAATTGAGTTCCACTTGAGCAGCTGCTAAAGATTCTGTTTTTTCCACAAGAAAGAGAAGGCACTGACCACCTTCTTACACACACCTATGGCTCTTTGTATTCTGATGTCTCTCCCACCTCTCTCTACAGGACAAATACACAATAGATTTGTATTATTAATAGTGAATACATGTATTTAGTCATTATTGGACATTATTGGTCATTTTTATGTACTCCTGGGTCCAAAATACCAAGCAGCAAAGGACAACAGAAATGCCTCACCCCCACCTGATTGGCCCTTAAAACAAGTACAAGGGGACAATTACATAAAATCTATGAATGTTTATCTAATATAACTACTAATACAGACCCTTTATATTATTTTTCTGTTGTTTAAATTAAATTGAAATAGCACTGGGATTTTTAATTAAATTATATTTAATAAAATTATTATTCCCCTCCCTGAATGCAGGCTACTACATGAAGCCAATTACAACAGTATATCACAACAATACTCATTAAAATAAAATGATTATAATAATACAACGTGTATAATAATATAAAAGAACATACCAATTGCTAGGTGCAGCCGGTGTCCAAAGCACTGCAGGCGAGTCCACTTTTTAAGTGAGGCTGCCTTAACGATGTTTGCTCCGTTGTCAGTAGTGATGCAGGCTTGTCGGTCCTCTCTTAGACCCCACGATGCAAGTGCGTCCTCAAGCGCCTGAGAGATTAATTCGGCTGTGTGATCCTCGGGGAGAAACGCCGTTTGCAAACATCTGTTTTGCAAATTCCACTCCTCGTCGATGTAATGCACAGTGAGGCTCAGGTACGGCTCGGATGTCCGACTTGACCACATATCAGCGGTAGTAGCAAAGTGTCTCACAAGTTTTAACTCCGCTTCCAATTTTGCTCGACATTCCTTATAAAGCAGCGGCAGCGCCGTCTGTGAAAAATATTTTCTGCCGGGTAGTTGATACCTTGAGTCAAGTACTTTCACTAGGTTCTTGAAGCCTACTTTCTCTACTGTGCTAAGGGGCATCATATCTTTAGCCATGAAATAGGTGACAGCGTTTGTTATCTCCTGGTGCCTTTTCGATTTTTTTTCATAAGGGGTAATGGAGGCAAACGTCGCCACAATTGGCTGTTGTTTTGGAGAAACTCCGCTGCTAGATGGCTGGCTAGCGCCATGGCGTAGCGCCTGGCTAGTGCGCCCTGAGCGCATATTTACACTCTCTGTGTACTCGACTGGATGATATTTTTGCAAGTGGTGAAACAAATTGGTTGTGTTTCCTGTCTTTGTCTGCACTGTACGGCGGCATATTCTGCATTTTGGGCTTAACTGCGCTTGGTCGGACTTAAGATATCCGAACCACTTCCATATGATGGAAGTGATGTGGCCTTTCTTTGGAACAATGTCATCAGGAGCAGATGGCTCACCTTCCTCTTCACTTTTGCTCTCAGGGCTCTCTCTACTGGCCATCTTCCCGTAACCTTGTTTCTTGGTTAAACGCGATCCTCCAGGTGAGCAGAGATAGTCGTCTCTGCAGAACCACCGACCCAAGGGGTGGGGCTGAATCTGATGCAACTCCCGCAGCCAGTGATAATTGGCTGAGCGTGAAGCCTGATACGTGCTGCGCGAGTTTGCGGCGCTACTTAGACAGGAAATGGAAAATAACGTTTATTGAATTATACTGGCCAGGCTTATCATCGTCATCGAGGGAAAATATATCGCGAAAAGAATCGAGATCGTTTTATCGCCCAGCACTAGTCCATACACAGGCTTGTCCAAGCACCGGACTTCCACAGCCAGCCGCAGCACACAGGATCCCACAGACGCCGAGCTGCTGGCTGCATCAGTGGAACTGGACGTTGAAGGTGAGTTGTCCTGCAGGTTGGACTGAGTGAAGTACACTAGTATTGGATTGAATGTCTTGTTGTTTGGCCTTAACTTGTTTTGTTGTAATGCAGCTGTATTGGAAAGGAAATGGAAGTGGTAATGTAGGTAATGAAGGGTGGTGGTGCTAGAATAGTCTCACGCTGCACGGTCATTAATTCATGCTGCACTTCATCAATCTTCATAATCTTTAACTCATTAATTGCATGTTAAGTAGCACTCTACTTTTGAGGGTGGGGGGAAATGGGGGGGCATCTCTGCTTATTTCATTAACATAGTAGCTGCACAAAATGACAAACTTTCATCAGACTTTTCAGTAGCGCTTGGTGCTTTTGGGTTTCTTGGCTGTGTTGGTCGTCCATGCAGGTTTATGTACGCTGATGCTGTTATGATGTTTCTCCCCTTCATAAGCTCATTAACGCGTGTCCTTCCAGCTCCCTCTTCCTC
>NW_027507024.1:95000-238544 GCF_052324685.1 Brachyhypopomus gauderio
GAAAACAGTAACTTGAAGAACAAACTGAGTGAGGTGCAGAAACTAAGCTGGGTGGACCAAAGTCCTCCCCATCGTTCTCATGAAAATGAGAATGCAGCTGAGACCAAAACATGGCTTGAGCACGTTTGATATTTTGGTTGGGAAACCGCCAAAACACCAGAGTGGGAAAATTTCTGCAACAGCCTCATTTGACATTTAAACTTATAATAATGCAACATGTTGTGTACTGTTGTCTACCGACTAAGTGCACAACAAATCACATTTTAAAAAGCAAGCAACAAATATCTGTATATAGCTGTGCTTTATTTGGACATTTTTAAGTAATTTACCATTTTCCTTTCCTCAGTACTATATTCAACCCACTGCTTAATGGCAGGACTGGGGTACATTTCAGTCTTTATGTTTAATAAACAGAAGCAAATGTACATCACACCAACACATAAAACAGTTTCTCTGGTGTAAATTTAAGAACCTCCACTATAGTAGTCTATACTTATTATTATATTTATTTAGTGTGTTTTATCTCCTGACTATGTACATACTATATATATATATATATATATATATATATGTATATACATTCTTATTGTATTTGTTAATGACATGGTTGGCATTCTTGGCGAGGAGCAAAGTAAGTTTTTCATTGTATCTAAGGAAACCTGTTTCCTCTGTGCATATGACAATAAACACTTTGAACTTTGAATTTACATGAATTGCAATTTAACAAGCAAAAATCAACAAAAAATTCAATTATTTGCCCAGTTATGATACAATATAAATTTTTGGTTGTCTGCTGTCATCTACTGGACAAATACTGGAACTGCTAGAAAATCATAAATGGAAAACAGCATGAAATCTCTTCTATATATGGTCGTGTCCATGTGTGTCTTGGTTTGTGTGTGTTGGTCTATATATGGTTGTGTGTGTGTGTGTGTGTGTGTGTGTGTGTGTGTGTGTGTGTGTGTGTTGGTCTATATATGGTTGTGTGTGTGTATGTGTGTGTGTGTGTGTGTGTGTGTGTGTTGGTCTATATATGGTCGTGTCCATTTGTAAACATTGCAGAATCTAAAAACCAAATGTGTTAATGTGTTTTAATTTGATCTCAGTTGCAGCCCCTGAGTCTTCCTCACTCTCCCCATCTCACACTGAAAGTTCCCAGTACTCCCAGTTTAGCCTCTGAACTGTTGATCTCAAGAGGAACTTCCTCAACAGGTTCCAGCATGTCAATCAAACTGGATATTATGTCCCATTGATCAGCAGTTGGTGTATCAAATGTTCCCTAATCTCCAGTGTAGATGTTCAGTGTTTCTGCTCCAGCATCTCTGCATCATGTGGTGCGTGGAGCTCCAGCGAGTGGGTTCAGACTGTATGATGTTAAAACCCTCCTATTATGTTGTGGGTCAAATTGACCCTTTTCAAAGTTTGAAGATCTAGGAAAAATATTTAAAATCATTTTTTCAGTATGAAACTTCTTCTGCTAGGGTTAATTAGGGTAATCAACATATTATATGAAAATAATTCATTTCAGATATTTGCAACCACCCCCTGCAAGTTTATATCACATAGATACTGTTTGGGTAAATTTGACCCTTTTAAAATTTTTGACCCTTTAAAAAAAAAATAATTTTTATTTTTTTTTATTTGTGTGTGTGTGTATAATTGTGTGTTTGTGTGTGTGTGTGTGTGTGTGTGTGTGTGTGTGTGTGTGTGTGTTTGTGTGTGTGTGTGTGTGTGTGTGTGTGTGTGTGTGTGTGTGTGTGTGTGTTTGTGTGTGTGTTAAATGATTTATTTTACCAGGGAGGTCCTTGAGAAACTTCTGTAAATTGAGATGTCGCTATAAATATTGCAAAACATTTCTGGCTGCTTATTTGTTCTCAGTATTATTTCATTTACAGAGAGAAGTCTGAAGGACACCAGGGTTGACAGAGCTGTCAGTGTTGGTAAAAAGATTGTGAGTGTCTTTTCTCACAGCTGGAAGAGGCAGCGATCACTTCAAGATGAACAGAGAGACATGGGCCACCTCAACACAAACTTGTAACAGAAACTCCCACAAGATGGAGATGTAAGCAGAAGATGATCCAGCAGCTACTGGAACAAGAAAAAGCTTCACTCAGGTCTTGGCTGCTGACAGGTCAACAAGGCACCTGGTCCTTATGTGGCAAGATATGGAGGTACTTGACTCTGTGAACAAGGCCCTTGGTCCTCTTCTAGAGTTTACAAATGCACTGTCTGCTGAGGACTATGTTACTGTCTCTTGTTTGAAGTGCTTCAGTTGTTTACCAGTGACATTCTACAAGTGAAAGAGAATGACACAGACCTGACGAAGACCATTAAAAACATCTGTAACCCTTAAATGGTGAGTACAATAAAAGTCAGAAACAGTTGGGTAAGATAATAGAGTAAAATAAATGTATTAAGCAAGTATGGATCAATCCAGAGTTCTCATCTACATACACTCAAGAGCGTCTGCCACAGAAAGCTAATTCCTCTCTCCGAACTCTCATCTCTTATACTTTAGTTCATAAGCACACAAGGGGTTCACGAGGTGAACATGAGGTGATTAAAGCATATGATTGGATGAACATGACATAAATCACACATGATTTGACAAATGTATATTGGCCTCTCCCCTCACGCCCCATCCTCACACTCAGTACATGGTCCAGAGAGATGGAATCTGTCAGAGCAGAGTGGCACCTCTGACTTTGAAACACCTCAGCAAGCTTCAGCATCAGCAAAAGACACAGCAAGTGATGCAAAGAGACTAAAGAAGACTCTTGGAAGCTTTTTCAAGAGGGCAGTCCCTGACAAGGGAGTACACACAATGTAAGCAGAGCTAAACAGCTACTTACAGTGTTCTCCAGCAGACAGTGAAAGAGATCCTCTTGCATGGTGGACGCTGCATGAAATTAACTTTCCTCGGGTTAGTCGTTTAGCAAGAAAATACCAGCTACCAGTGCAGCCTCTGAAAGGCTTTTTAGCACAGGAGGCAATATTGTAACATGCCAGTGGTCAGCACTGAACGCTGCTACGGTGAACATGCTGGTCTTTTTAACAAAGAACTGAATTATTTCAGAAATTAGGGTCCCATTTGCATATGTTTGTGGAAGAACGCTGGAGTGAGCAGGTAATTCTTCATCTTCCACCTTTCTCTGATCCTTGGTCTTCAGTGGTGTCTGTATCAGTTACTGGGACACAATGTCCTGCTCTTCTTTTATCTGTTGTTCTGTCTTGGTCAGTGTGTCCACTGTAAAGAAGACATGAGGATATAACGAGGATCCAGCAGTGTCACTAGCACCAAACATTTTCTCTCCTCCATCCCTGCAAACCTTTTCTGCAGCAGGTTTCCCTGAGTGTTTCCATCCTCCTCGTGTTATGACCCTCTGCCTGAAGCTCCATCTTCAGCACAGCAATGCTTGGGATGACACTGGAGATGGAGCCTCTGAACTGTTGATCTCAAGAGGAACTTCCTCAACAGGTTCCAGCATGTCAATCAAACTGGAAATTATGTCCCATTGATCAGCAGTTGGTGTAGCAAATGTTCCCTAATCACCAGCGTAGATGTTAAGTGTTTCTGTTCCAGCATCTCTGCATCATCGCTGGTCTGACCAATCAGACGCTTTACTGCAGGACTGTTTCGAGCATGTGGATTGGGAAATGTTCCGTGATTGGTCGAGCAGCGTTGACAAGTACGCAGACACAGTCTCCGCCTTCATACGCAAGTGTGTGGATGACGTAGTGCCCTGTTGACAAGTCCACGTATTGCCCAATCAGAAGCCCTGGCTGAACTGTGAGGCTCCGCCCTTAGCACACGCAGCGCTGCTTTCAGATCTGGAAATACGCAAGAGTACAAGAAAACCAACTACGCTCTGCGTAAATCCATCAGATCAGCTAAACGGGTGTACAGGGAGAAAGTGGAACCACAGTTTAACACCAACAATACACGGAGTTTATGGCGGGGACTAAACACAATCACGGACTATAAATCTGCCTCTCACACTCTGCCTATTAACAGCAGTGATTTACCGGATGAGCTAAACCACTTCTACGCTCGTTTTGATAGTAACCTCACTGCACAGCTGGAGAACGCCCCGTCCACCGTTGATCCCAACCCCCCCTCCGTCAGTGATGTGTGCAGAGCCTTCAGACGGGTGAACCCGCGCAAGACAGAAGGACCAGACGGCACACCAGGTAGAGTGCTGAAAGCCCGCTACAGAGAATTAGCAGGTGTTTATGCAGACATCTACAACACCTCACTGTCTCTCTCTATCGTGCCAGCTAGCTTCAAACTAGCCACCATTGTGCCAGTCCCAAAGTCATCCAGCATTACCTGTCTGAATGACTGGCGACCTGTTGCCCTGACCTCCATCGTGACCTCAATGCTTTGAGACGCTCGTCAAAGACATCATCTGTTCCTCACTGCCTGCCACCCTGGATCCTCTGCAATTTGCGTATAGGAGAAATAGATCCACTGATGATGCAATCGCGCTGACGCTGCACATTGTCCTCTCCCACCTGGACAAGAAGGACACGTATGTGAGAATGCTGTTTGTAGACTACAGTTCAGCATTCAACACCATCGTTCCTTCGAAGCTCGACAGCAAACTCCGGGATCTGGGTCTGAACAGCACACTGTGCAGCTGGATCCTGAACTTCCTGACGGACCGACGGCAGGTGGTAAGGATGGGCAGCATCACATCCTCCTCTCTGACCCTCAACATCGGAGTCCCCCAGGGTTGTGTGCTCAGCCCACTCCTGTACTCTCTGTACACCCACCACTGCACTGCTACACACAGTTCCAACGCCATCATAAAGTTTGCTGACGACACAACGGTTGTGGGCCTGATCTCCAATAATGATGAATCGGCCTACAGGGAGGAGGTAAAAATCCTGGAAGACTGGTGCTGGGAGAATAACCTCTCTCTAAACGTCAGTAAGACCAAGGAGCTCATCGTGGACTACAGGAGGTGGGAGAGAGTACACCCAGAGATCCACATCAATGGGACTGCGGTAGAGAGGGTCAGCAGCTTTAAGTTTCTGGGTGTTAACATCAGCGAGGACCTGACATGGGCAGTGCACACCACACAGGTACTGAAGAAGGCCCACCAGCGCCTCTACTTCCTCAGAAGGCAGAGGAGGTTTGGTCTGAAGCCCAGCATCCTCAAGACCTTCTACACCTGCACTGTGGAAAGCATCCTGACTGGCAGCATTACCACCTGGTACGGGAACTGCACTGATCTTGAGAGTAAATCTCTGCAGAGAGTAGTACGAACAGCACAGTCCATCACCGGGGTTCAGCTCCCCAACCTGCTGGACTTATACACCAGCCGCTGCCTGAGGAAGTCCAGAATGATCATAAAGGACTCCTCCCATCCTAGCAGGACCCCTCCCATCCTAGCAGGACTCCTCCCATCCTAGCAGGACCCCTCCCATCCTAGCAGGACTCCTCCCATCCTAGCAGGACCCCTCCCATCCTAGCAGGACCCCTCCCATCCTAGCAGGACTCCTCCCATCCTAGCAGGCCTCCTCCCATCCTAGCAGGACTCCTCCCATCCTAGCAGGACTCCTCCCATCCTAGCAGGACCCCTCCCATCCTAGCAGGACCCCTCCCATCCTAGCAGGACTCCTCCCATCCTAGCAGGACCCCTGCCATCCTAGCAGGACTCCTCCCATCCTAGCCACTGTCTGTTCTCTCAGCTGCCGAGTGGTAGGAGGCTCAGAAGCTTTAAAGCCAGAACCAGTGGGCTCAGAGACAGCTTCTTCCCCCATGCCACCAGACTCCTGAACAGCCAATAATCTCGGCTCTGACCAACCCACACCCTCCATTACATGCATGAGCACCAAAGCACTTTATTTCACACTGCACCTCTGCACTGCTGGACTATTGGTCTTAATAATACCAACCCGAGACAATACTCCACCCCTGCGCTCCCATATACTCACTCCATACCTTAATAATACCAACCCGAGACAATACTCTACCCCTGCGCTCCCATATACTCACTCCATACCTTGCTCTGACATCAATACAGCATCATACTCACTGGGATTACAGGCACCTCTATACAACAGTATAATCTCCATAACCTGTTACATTCATCTCCATTTTCTGTGCAATATCACATGTATATTTAATATATTGTGCATATCAAAAATTAGAACAATACTTATTTTTATTTTGAAGACATACAGAGTAAGCTTTAAATGTACATAGTTTAAATTGTTTGTAATTTATACATCTTTGTAATATTGTTGCTGCAAATTGTGGAACATGCACACAAGTTTTTCACTCACCGGGGTACCTGTACTCTGGTGATGTGACAATAAATCTGATTTTGATTTGATTTTGATTCATGTGGTGCGTGGAGCTCCAGTGAGTGGGTTCAGACTGAATGATGCTGTGCTGGAGGAGGCCAAGTTCTTTTACAACTGTTCTCAGATTCTGCTTTGCAAGCACAAAGTTGAAATGTTTATCAATGTTCTTTAGCTTGGCATTAATGTCCAAATGACGTTAAAATTCAAATAAAATGTCTGTGTGGTAGTTTTAGATGTGAGCAAAAAACTGAAAAGTGCACTGAAAACAGAATCAAGCAAAAACAAACGTGTGCTTAAAACAGTGAAACAAACACACTTAACTGTGTGATTCTTGTTTCTCTGCTCTCACTGTCACTGGTTTTGCTCGGTTGTTTTGCTCAGTGTGTCTTACTTGCTCGATTGAACCTCATCTTTGCTCTCTTGTATTAAAGACAGTAATCTCACTCCATAGGTCTGGAGTAAATTTCAGTCTTTCTCTTTAATGGACAGAAGAAAGCAAATGTACATCACATCAAAACATAAAACACTTTACATATGTTGCAATTTAACCAGCAAAATCACACACAAAATCCTATACTTTGCCCAGTTATGATACTGTATATCAATATGTGGTTGTCTGCTACCATCTACTGGACACATACCGGAACTGCAGGGAAATTTCTGCATAAATGTAAAATACTGGATAAAACAGTAAAATGTAGAAGCAGGTTCTACACTGCACGGTTAACTACTCTACATGTAATCACAGGACTTCATTTACCCCTAAACCTAGAAATGCAGAGAAGACAGTAACTGTTGAGGCAAGAAAAAGAGGAGGGAGAGAGAGGGAGAGAGAGAGAGAGATTTTGTTCTCCAGTTGTGTGTGTAGAGGAGTGTGTGTTTCCATGGAGACGCAGGTGTTGCTCCAGTACACAGGAGGTTATTCTAGCTCACACACACACACTGAGGAGTCAGAACACCAAAACCCAAACCCTGCATAGAGGGGCTCAGTGAATGTGGAGTGGAATGTGTGTAAGTGTGTGAGTGTGTGTGTGTGAGAGGAGACGCTGTAGAAGGACAGAGTGCCGGCCGACCAGTCCAGATACACTCCTACTCTGTTGGAGATGGAGGGGGCAGAGATGACAGTGCAGTTATAATTGTGCCAGACAGAGTAACTGTTATTAATGCAGCGCAGCTTCCAGGACTTTATATTGTATCCAAACCCACAGTCACTACTGTCTCCTTTCCTGCTGATTCCTTTATATGTCACTGCTATACCAGCATCTCCACTACACTCAACCTCCCAGTAACAGCGTCCAGTCAGACTCTCTCTACACATCACCTGAGACCAGCCATCAAATCTCTCTGGATGATCAGGATACGTCTGCTGCTCCTCCACACACGTCACCTTTCTGTTCCCCTCAGACAGAGAGAGAAGTGTGTGTGCTGTGTTTGGGTCCAGTGTGAGCTCATACGCATCTGCACACAAGAAGATACATTAGAGGAGACGACACAAATACTGTGTGTGTGTGTGTGTGTGTGTGTGTGTGTGTGTGTGTGTGTGTGCGTGTGTGTGCGTGCGTCCGTGTGTGTGTGTGTGTGTGTGTGTGTGTGCGTGCGTGTGTGTGTGTGTATATTTGTGTGTGTGTGTGTGTGTGTGCGTGCGTGCGTGTGTGTGCGTGTGTGTGCGTGCGTGCGTGTGTGTGCGTGTGTGTGTGTGTATCTGTGTATATGTATCTGTGTGTGTATATATATACATGCTGGTTATATTTTCTGTGTGTGTGTGTGTGTATATATGTGTGTGTGTGTGTGTGTGTGTATATCTGTGTATATCTGTGTGTGTGTGTGTGTGTGTGTGTGTGTGTGTGTGTGTGTGTGTATTAACTACATAACTGCTTACATTTTCTTAGTCCTGGTTTGAGACTGATCTTCCCTGCATGATCCACCCTAAAGAACACACACACACACACACACACAGTTATTTTTTATTCTGAAGGCTCTGTCCTGAGAGAAATATAGAAATAGAGGAAGAAAGCTCTATTACTCACACACACACATGCACCTAGATAACTGAACTGTCTGTCCCACACACACACACACACACACACACACACACACACACACACACACACACACACACACACACACACACACGCACACACACACACACACACACACACACACACCTCTATAGGGTCTAGACTTCACCGATTACATTCACTGCCTTGTGTGTGGAGTCAAAACCTTTAAAGAATATTCCAGGATCAATAATTAACTATACTGATAGGCTACTGATAAAAGTAGGTGTGTCTGGGGCGCAGCTCTCTGTCCCGCAGCAAACTTTAAGGCAACCAATTAAAGAGCTTCTCCAGATCACATGCTTGCCAAAAGTTTAAGGACCTACATAGACACCCATTAGTCCAGCGCCCCACACACAGGAAGTATACGGTACACATATAATGTCACAGACATTCAGTGGACAAAAGGAGAAGGTGAGACTCCACTTCGAACTGAGAGACTCCACGGACCCGGCAATTCGAGCTGCCAACCCTCAGATTCGCACTGGACGGAAGTGGAATGCATCCCAAGCAGTTGACCAGGCAGTGGAACGGCTGAAGCACCAGGAGATCGTTGGTGCTACACAGTTGGGCAGATCTGGTCTGGGATGGGCAGTAGCACCAAAGAGCTGGTCCAAAGCGACCAGGAAGGAGAGGAAGGATCTTGTGATCTCTGAAGTTGCCAAGATGGAGGAGGAAACATACAAGATTACAGCAGTGAGCCAGCAACAGCAAGGCAGATGGACTACTTGGGAGGCTGTGCTAAACAGAACCATCACTTGGGCCGATTTGTGGAGAACTCCCCAGGCAAGACTGAGCTTTCGGATTAGGGCCACATACGACACCTTACCGAGCCCCCGAAACCTTCTCACCTGGTTTGGCACAGAAGAACACTGCCATCTCTGTAGTTTCCCCAAGTCCAACCCTAAAGCACATCATCTCCGGATGCAAGACAGCGCCGTCACAGGGAAGGTACAGGTGGCGGCATGACAAGGTCCTGCGCAAGCTCGCAGAGATCCTGGAAGCCCGCAGACAGCAGGTAAACCGGTCAGCAAGCCTACCCATCTCCCTGATGTGGATCCAGTTTACCAGGCCAGGGACGACAGCACGGCGCAGCACAGGGACAGAGCGGTCGCTCCTGTCGCTAGGAAGTGAGTGGCAGTTGGCAGCCGACCTCAGCCGCCAACTGAAATTCCCAGCAGAGATTACTATAACATCCTTGCGCCCAGACATCGTGCTCTGGTCAGCACCTGCCAAAGCCCTCATCATGGTAGAGCTGACAGTCCCATGGGAGGAGCACATGGAGTCCTCGTACGAACGGAAGAAGGACAAGTACGCAGAGCTGGCAGCAACGTGCTCACAAGCTGAGTGGAGACCATTCATCTTCCCAGTGGAGGTCAGATGCAGGGGCTTCACTGGGACATCCACACAGAGGCTACTGAAAACTCTGGGTGTCACAGGCCCTAACAGGAGGTGAGCTATTCGCAACCCTGCAGAGGAGGGTGAGGAAGGGAGCTTCTGGCTGTGGCTCAGAAGGAAGGATGGCACATGGGGGAAAGAAGCTCTTGAGGGAGACGTTCTGGTATGCGGTCAGTACTTGTGCTTGAGTCAGGGAGATGGACGTCCCTGACATGCACAGTCCCCTGCGACTCATTCCACACAACAATAATAACGCTGGGGTCAGAGAGTGGGGTGAATACAGATCCTTCAGAAGGCTGCAGGGGGCGGCAGGGAGACGTCCCTGTCGCTGCTCCACCACCCAGAGATGTTCTGGGGGATAATGGAGTGAAACATCAGTGAAGGGTGCCCCCCCCCCAGCTGACGACCCTGCAGCCCACACAATGGCACCGTCGGAGGTGCGTCAGGCAGCAATGCCAAGCAGGTGTGACCACCTGTGCTTACATCTAGATAGAATTATTGATCTTTTTTTAAATGTACGATAATTGTCAGTATTACTAGTTTCATAATACTTTTGCAATATATAATTTACATAAGTTCATATGTCTAAGTAACATTTTTTTCTCTGGATAATTTGATGAGGGCGGCACCCCAGCGCCCCCTACTGACGAGCTGCCACTGGTGTCATGTATGATACTGTATGTATTTTAGGAATAAGACCATGTGTGTGTCATGTGTGCTGTTTCTATGTATGACACTGTTCTTCTCACATTTGGAGTGTGTGTTCACACACAGGGTGTTTAAGGGGATTCCTACATACCTGAGTGTGTCCAGTCTGCAGTGGGGATCCTCCAGTCTAGCAGAGAGCAGCTTCACTCCTGAGTCTCCTGGGTGGTTGTAAGTCAGATCCAGTTCTTTCAGGTGGGAGGGGTTTGAACTCAGAGCTGAAGCCAGAGAAGAACAGCCTTCCTCTGTGACCAAACAACCAGACAATCTGCAGAAAGGAGGGGAAAAGAGGGAGAAAGACAGTGTCCTCACTGCATTTGCAGAGCAGCCAGTATGGGGTGCTAGAGAGGCCAGTAACTGTAGTGAAGGCTTCACCCTGTGCTTTATAATAAACTACTGTCATGGTGAGGTCTCATATCCATTCCTCACATATGATCCTACACCACCAAACACCCTCCACAATATTAAACCTAATAATCCTAAACTGCTTAGCTCTGATCTTTGATATAATGTTGTCAAATGTGTGTGCACAAGCACTGAAAAGGTGGATTTTTCATCACATGTCATTTTAATATTGGGGTATTTGTCATATGTGTAAATGAAATTAAAGATATTGCCACATTTTCTTTCACAGTAGTGTGGATGTGGACGTCTGGATTTGGAACATTAATAAGACACTTGGGGCAGAGCTGTTTTACAAGCTGTGTGTTTCAGTCAGGTCTGTGTAGGAGTGTGTCTGTTCAGCGGTGTGTAGGAGTGTGTGTTTCCATAAATACCCACATACATTTGGACAAGGACTCCGTCAATGACATGTAGTTCATGTAGTTAATTTTAACAGGAAATATTTGGAATTAATAAAGAAAGAAAACCTCATAAAATAATAAAGTGTGAAATTGTCTTGCATTGCCTTGTGGTAGGATTTTTTATAGTGTAATCAAAGGAAGTTTATTATTTTTAAAAGGAAATTGACATTTTAAAAGTACATAAATATTAATCTTAAAATGTATTAAAACCCTGTAGTGCCACCACACTTTACTGTTTCCATTCCAGATTAAATTGACAGAAAACTCACCTGAGAATCTCCAGTTTACAGTTTGAACTCTTCAGTCCAGCACAGAGCTGCTCCACTCCTGAATCTTGTAGGTCATTATTATTCATTTCCAGTTGTTTCAGTGAGGTTTCTGTTTGTAGAACTGATATGAGAGATTTGCAAGACTCCTCAGTGAGACCACAGAGAGACAGTCTGTAAAGGAGTAAATACAGTACAAAATGTAGATCAATCAGATGATGCTGGATTCCAGAATCTGAACTGCTGATTAAATTATCCTCTGTATCTGTTATGCAGCTCAACCCTGGAGACTGCAACTCCCAGAATGCCCCACGTCGTCTGACCCGTTCCTCCTCCCCTCAGTAATAGTTCACACCTGGTTCTTGTCATAGGCTATTATTTATATCACGACACTCACTAAACTCTTTGTGAAGTATTGCCGACATTTTGAAAGCATACATAACGTTTTTTCCTGCATTCTATTCTCTTTGTGGTTCGACCCAGTTTGTCTAGTTCACTGCTCTCCTGGATTCTCCCTTTTTGTACCTCTGTCTGTTTTTTCTTCTTTTTGTGTGTACCTGACCTGGACTGTTTTTTTGACATTGACTTTGGATTACGTCTGGATCCCTCTGCCCAGTTGTTTCCTCCATTTACTTCAATAAACAAAGTGTGTTTAAGTCTGTGTACGTTTGTGACTAATATGTACCCCACATCACAGTATCTTGTAAAATAGGATGAAATTAATTACATTAACAGATTAAAAAGTATCAAAGCAGAGGCCAGTAACTGTAGTGGAGGCTTCATCCTGTGCTTTATAATAAACTACTGTCATGGTGAGGTTTCATATCCATTCCTCACATATGATCCTACACCACCAAACACCCTCCACAGTATTAAACCTAATAATCCTAACCTGTTTAGCTCTGAACTTTGATATAATGTTGTCAAATGTATGTGCACAAGCACTGAAAAGGTGGATTTTTCATTACATGTCATTTTAATATTGGGGTATTTGTCATATGTGTAAATGAAATCAAAAGATATTGCCACATTTTCTTTCACCGTAGTGTAGATGTCTGGATTTGGAACATTAATAACACACTTGGGGCAGAGCTGTTTTACAACCTGTGTGTTTGTCGCTTCTATGCAGGTGTGTGTGTGTGTGTGTGTGTGTGTGTTCAGCTCTGTAGGAGTATGAACGTTTCCATAAATACCCACATACATTTGAACAAGGGCTCATCTGAGTCTCTTTAGAGTGTTACATTTCTCTTCTAGGAGATTCTGGAAATCTACTTATGCATCACACATTTTTCTTTCTCTCCGCAATGTGGTCAGTCAATGAAATGTAGTTCATGTAGTTAATTTTAACAGAAAATATTTGAAAGTAATAAAGAACGAAAACCTCATAAAATAATAAAGAATGAAATTGTCTTGCATTGCATTGTGGTAGATGTTTTTATACTGTACTCAAAGGAGTTTTATTATTTTAAAAAAGGAAATTTTCTTTTAAAAGTACATAAATATTTATCTTAATATTTATTAAAACCCTGTAGTGTCACCACACTTCACTGTTTCCATTCCAGATTAAATTGACAGAAAACTCACCTGAGAATCTCCAGTTTACAGTTTGAACTCTTCAGTCCAGCACAGAGCTGCTCCACTCCTGAATCTTGTAGGTCATTATTATTAATCTCCAGCTCTTTCAGTGAGTTTTCTGTTTGTAGAACTGATGTGAGAGATTTGCAAGACTCCTCAGTGAGACCACAGCCAGACAGTCTGTAAAGGAGGAGTAAATACAGTACAAAATACAGATCAATCAGATGATGCTGGATTCCAGAATCTGAACTGCTGATTAAATTATCCTCTGTATCTGTCATGCAGCTCAAACCTGGAGACTGCAACTCCCAGAATGCCCCACGTCGTCTGACCCGTTCCTCCTCCCCTCAGTACTAGTTCACACCTGGTTCTTGTCATACGCTATTATATATATCAGAACACTCGCAAAACTCTTTGTGAAGTATTGCCGACATTTTGAAAGCATACCAAGAGTTTTTCCTTCATTCTATTCTCTTTGTGGTTCGACCCAGTTTGTCTAGTTCACTGCTCTCCTGGATTCTCCCTTTTTGTACCTCTGTCTGTTTTTTCTTCTTTTTGTGTGTACCTGACCTGGACTGTTTTTTTGACATTGACTTTGAATTACGTCTGGATTACGTGTGTTTAAGTCTGTGTGTGTCTGCGATTAATATGTAGGCTCTATGTAGGAGTGTGTGTGTGTGTGTTCATGTAGTTAACTTTAACAGAAACTATTTGGAATGAATTAATAAAACTTCCTCCACCCCCCATCTTTGGAGGACAACTTTGTTTTTATGTACAGATCCAGATCAAATGATAACAATTCTGTATAATACAGTGCAATAGTGATAACAATTATTGGGGTTAGGTGAACCATAAGAAGATAGAATATAGAAAAGAGGGGGAGAGAAAATAAAAAGGGAAAAGACAGAAAAAAGGGAGAAGTAACCACAGGGGAGCAGCCAGGAGAGGACCGGGCACAACAAGCCCCAGACCCAGAACCAGCTGTCCTCACACATACACTCAAACACATATTTACATTCACCCCCATGTATATACCCCTACATACATACACACACCCCCTTATATACACCCTCATTATGTATACACCTACACCCATCCTTATACACACACACACACACACTCACCCTCATATAGACCCTCACACATATATACAACTACACAAACATACACTCCCACACACATTCACTTACACCCATATACACTCTTACGGACATGTATACACCCACAAATATACTTACACATTCATCCCAATATATACACACACCCATATACCGACCCCCCCCCCAACATGTACTCATTCACCCACCTATACAAAAAGAGACAAGGACAAAGACACATTCATCCAAACTAACACACCCTCCACGGCGGGGGCAAATGGCTGGACCAGCAAGGATCGGCAGCAGCCCCTGTCCCGGCAGGGAGCAGGAAACGGGTGAAGGAAGGCATTCCCACCCCTCCACCCCCAGTGCTGTGTAGTGTGTAGGTGTTGGTGTATATGCATGTATGGTAGTGTGTGATGCTATGGTGTAGTTAAAATTGAGGGGACAGGTGCTGGGACAAACGTGGGCAAAGCCCTGGGCCACTGGTCAGTGTTTGTACACACCGTCCCCTCAAAAGCCCTCAATGTGTAAAGTGCAGTAAAAACTGAGGGACAGACAGTGGTGAGGAGACGGGTGAGGTCATGACAGCAGGTCCACCTCATTGACCTCTGGGTAACATGCCTGCCCCCCAGGATATAAAATAGCTGGCTCATTAGCTCCGCCACTGACCCCCGCCCCCCATCCCCCCCCCCCCCCGGGGTGGTCAACGGGTGACCAAGGCTTTATCAGAGGGGTCCATATACAAATGAAGGACGAAAAGAAATACATATTCAGGTTTGCCAAGATCGCTTGGGAAGAGATTTGATCTTGGGCGAGTGTAAATTGTCGAAGAGGGGGGGTTTGGCGAGTGTAAGTTGTCGACGGGGGTTGGCGAGTGTAAAATGGACACAAATTAAGTATTATATTGCGATCGACCAATCGCTAGTGGTTCGCTAGTGGGGTGGCACTAGGGGTGGCACTAGGGGTAACCCCCCCCCCCGGCCCCCCCTTTGCCTCCGCCACTGCTCGAGGCAGGGAGAGGTCGACCCGGGGAGACTAGGGAGACACCACACTCCGCCACCGCATCCCAGCCCAGACCCCCACCACCTCCACCGCAGAGAGTAGCCGGTCTGGACATCCACATTCACCTAAACAGATATTCACCCACACACACGTATACACCCACACACATTCATCCCATATATACATCTCCACACACATGTACACCCACACACCTTTATCCCATATGCACAACACACTCATGTATGCACAAACAACCATACCAATCACACAATAATCAAACGACAACAGACATCAACAGGATTGAAGATAAGCTGGTCTGAGTCTGAAACCCAGTGCCCCCAGCCCAATCCAGATACCCCCCAACAGCCACCACCCCACCGCCACCACCCAGGCACCTCAGAGCCCCAAGGCCCAGACCTGATGCCCCGACACAAGGCAGATCGACCCACCCCACCCTGCGGCGCAGGTCACCCCCACGCCCAGGCACTGGGCCCCGGGTCCCGCCACCCCGCTGAGGGCCAGCACCTGCTCCCCCACACCCCAGAGCACAGAGGCAGCGACCCCTCCCCCCCTCTGATAGACCTTCTGATTCAGGAGCATCCAGTGCTATGTCCGCTGTGAATGTCTGAATGAAAATACTCACATGACTTTTCTGGATGCTTTGACCACTGGCAGCAGTCTCAGTAGACATTCCTCTAATGGGACATTGCTCAGGTCAAACTCATCCCGCTCCTCTTCTGAGTTCAGCAACACAAACACCAGAGCTGACCACTGAGCAGGAGAGAACCTGGCTCTACACAGATGAGTGTCACCTCCTCTGCTCAGGTATGTTTGGACTTCCTGTACTAAAGAATGATCATTCAGTTCATTCAGACAGTGGAACAGATTGATGGATTTCTCTGGAGAGGGATTCTCCCTGATCTTCTCCTTGATGTACTCAACGGTTTCCTCTTTGCTGTGAGAGCTGCTTCCTGACTGTGTCAGTAGTCCTCGTAAGAGAGTCTGATTGGACTCCAGTGAGAGACCCAGAAGGAAGCGGAGGAAAAGGTCCAGGTGTCCATTCTGACTCTGTAAGGCCTTGTCCACTGCACTGTTGAGGAAGTCAAACAATGTGTTTTTGAACAATCCAGGTTGTTGCTGTTGCAGCACATTGGTGTTGGTGGAGATGAAGGTAATAAACACATATAAAGCAGCCAAAAACTCCTGAACACTCAGATGTACAAAGCTGAACACCTTCCCCAGCTGTAGACCAAACTCCTCTCTGAAGATCTGAGTGCACATTCCTGAATACACTGACATTTCTCTGACATCAATGCCACTGTTTCTCAGGTCGTCCTCGTAGAAGATCAGGTTGCCTTTATCCAGCTGTTGGAAAGCCAGTTTTCCCAGTGCCAAAACATGTTTTTTAGATTGTTGAGTGTCAGTGTCACTTTTCTGATCATACTTTTGGTCCTTGTGTTTGATGTGAAAGATCACGAAGTGTGTGAACATCTGAGTCAGAGTCTTGGGGATCTCTCCACTCTCTGCTTCACCCAACATCCTCTCTAGAACAGTGGCTGCAATCCAACAGAAGACTGGAATGTGGCACATGATGTAGAGACTTCTTGATGACTTCATGTGTGAGATGATTATGTTGGCCAGACTCTGGTCTCTGATTCTCTTCCTGAAGTACTCCTCTTTCTGAGGGCCACTGAACCCTCGCACCTCTGTTACCTGGTCAACACACTCAGGAGGGATCTGATTGGCTGCTGCTGGTCGAGACGTTATCCAGAGGAGAGCAGAGGGAAGCAGATTCCCCTTGATGAGGTTTGTCAGCAGCACATCCACTGAGGTCGACTCTGTTACATCCCACACGCTGTCATTGTTCTGGAAATCTAGAGGAAGACGACACTCATCCAGACCATCAAAGATGAACAGAATTTTGTAGTATGTATAGTGAGTTGGTTTTAATTCACGTGTTTCTGGAAAAAAGCAATGAAGAAGCTGCACCAGACTGAGCTTTTTCTCCTTCATCAAATTCAGCTCCCTAAAAGGAAGTGGAAATATGAAGAGAACATCCTGATTTACATTTCCTTCAGACCAGTCCAGTATGAACTTCTGCACTGAGACTGTTTTACCAATTCCAGCCACTCCTTTAGTCAGCACAGTTCTGATGACTTTGTCTTGTCCTGGTAAGGATCTAAAGATGTCACTGCATTTGATGGGTGTCTCCTGTGTTGCTGGTCTCCTGGATGCTGTCTCAATCTGTCTCACCTCATGTTCATTATTGACCTCTCCACTCCCTCCCTCTGTGATGTAGAGCTCTGTGTAGATCTCATTCAGAAGTGCTGTGGTTCCATGCTGTGAGATTCCTTCATTAATTTTCTGACATTTTTCCCTCAGTTTGGATTTGAGTTTTCTGTAGCAAGCAGGGGCCAGTTCTGATAAAGAGGAAGACAACAGCACACATGTTAATGTCTTTAGGATCAATCATAACAGACCCATCACAGGATATACAAGAAAAGACATCATTATAAATAGATTTTTAGTTGCCATAGATTGGCCATGATACATTCAGGAAATTGAAATATTGTAAGAGTTAAATTAGAGGATGGTTAGAATGTCTGGGTATCAATAACACTGAATGATCAGCAGTTTGACATGGAGAACACATGGGTTCATGGAGGAAGCCATTACACCAGCTGAAGTTCCACCACATACACTGGTAAATGTCACCTGACTGAGGAGACCTACAACTAGCAGACTGGACATCTGAGAGAAAATGGAGGGAAATAGAAAACACACCTGTGTATGACATCATGAGACAGTGACCTGTGGTCAAATCTGATTGGTCAAATCTCAGTTCTAAAGAGTAACAATGTATCCTCAAAACTTCAACATTCTACAATCACATGACAACAGTGATAAATGTAGGAGAGTCTTGAGTCTGCACCTGAGCAGACTATACTGAAGGGAGGTCAACTGAGGACAGACCAACACTGATTTAAGATCCTCATTGTGAACTGAGATTCACCAACAGTGTCCTCCCTCTGAAGTAATAAAGTGATGTTATGATGTCATGACCTAGAGCTCTTACTGGTCTCTAGTGTGTTAGCGAGGTCTGTCTGGTTCATGTTCCTCAGGACGTGCAGTGTGATCTTCATCGCCCCCTCTCTGACACTGCTCTGATCCTCCTCATCCTCCACCTGTCTCTCAGTGCATGCTGGGTAATCTGGACTCAGTAGATTCTTGAATCTCTTCAGCTCATTTTTCACCAGAGAGATGATTTTGTGCTCCAGCTCCTGAATAAACAGTATCAGTAAAACTACAGTGTTACAGACAGATGATTATAACACAGAATAATCCATTAAACACAAGAGAGGACTGAACTGAGAGGGAATGGGTGGTCCTGTGGACATTATGGTTTATTACAAAAGTTTAATATTTAAGTTTCAAGAATACAGTTTTAAGTTTTAGTATTAAGTTTAAGAATACAACCACAAAACTCAAACAAGCCAGAACATACCGGTAATACAATATCTCCCAATATAAGAACTACCACAGAACAAGAGAATCAACAGAGCTTAAATAGGACAGACTAACAAGAGAAGGGACAGAGATTAAATAGGACAGACTAACAAGAGAATCAACAGAGTTTAAATAGGACAGACTAACAAGAGAAGTCAACTGTGAAGAGGTGGGACTGATAATCACAGGGTGGAGTTACTGAATGGAAGGAGGGACAGACAGACATGAAAAACACATGGGAAGTATAAACAGGGAAAGGCTGGGCGGGGCTAGAGGGACCAAACAGACAGATTGACAGGAGAGGGTGGAGCTCAGCATGACACCCTACACTCACACACACACACACACACACACGAACACACACACACACACATATGCACACACACACACACACATACACACACACACACACACATACGCACGCACACATACGCACGCACACATACGCACGCACGCACACGCACGCACGCACACACACGCACGCACGCACGCACACGCACGCACGCACGCACACACACGCACGCACACACACACACACACGCACGCACACACACATACGCACGCACACACACCAACACACACCTTGAATACTGACTCCAGTTTGTCTTTAGAAATCTTTACAGGTTTCTTTTGGGCACTGTGGACAAACAGAACAACAACTTTAATGCAAAATCTACATGTTATAGACATGAATTCATATATATGTTACATTCCTGACTACATTCATAAATACTTGTTATATTCAGGTACATGATGATGATAATGATGATGTGAAACATGTGGAATAACGCAACACACTTGAACATGTCACGGTTCACTGGGCTCCCAGACTGAGGGACACTGAACCCAAATGCTGTAGTGACAGTAGAACCAACACAGAGAACCTGCACCTGACTTTAACTCTGGTTAAAGCAGTGATCTTGGATTCTGTCTTCTGTATTTTTTATTATTCTGTTCCTTGTTTGTTTAAGGATAATTCAGTGGTACTGGCTTTAATATGGGATTAAGGAACCACAAATATTTACTCCCTCCACACATATGCAAGAACGTTAACAGTATAAAAGACACCTGCCCACAACCTCAAACAGTCACACTCCAAACTCCACTATGGTGAATACGAAAGAGCTGTCGGAGGACACCAGAAACCGAATTGTAGACCTGCACCAGGCTGGGAAGACTGAATCTGCAATAGGCAAGCAGCTTGGTGTGAAGAAATCTACTGTGGGAGCAATAATCAGAAAATGGAAGACCTACAAGACCACTACTAATCTCCCTCAATCTGGGGCTCCACGCAAGATCTCAGCCCGTGGGGTCAAAATGATCACAAGAACGGTGAGGAAAAATCCCAGAACCACAAGGGGGGATCTAGTGAATGACCTGCAGAAAGCTGGGACCAATGTTACAAAGGCTACCATCAGCAACACACTACGACGCCAGGGACTCAGATCTTGCAGTGCCAGATGTGTCCCCCTGCTTAAGCCAGTCCATATCCAGGCACGTCTGAAGTTTGCTAGAGAGCATTTGGATGTTCCAGAAGAGTATTGGGAGAATGTCATATGGTCAGATGAAACCAAAGTAGAACTATTTGGTAAAAACACAACTCATCGTGTTTGGAGGACAGTGAATGCTGAGTTGCATCCAAAGAACACCATACCAACTGTGAAGCATGGGGGTGGCAACATCATGCTTTGGGGCTGTTTCTCTGCAAAGGGACCAGGACGACTGGTCCGTGTACAGGAAAGAATGAATGGGGCCATGTATTGTGAGATTTTGGGTGCAAACCTCCTTCCATCAGCAAGGGCAATGAAGATGAAACGTGGCTGGGTCTTTCAGCATGACAATGATCCCAAGCACACTGCCAGGGCAACAAAGGAGTGGCTTCGTAAGAAACATTTCAAAGTCCTGGAGTGGCCTAGCCAGTGTCCCAATCTCAACCCCATCGAAAACCTTTGGAGGGAGTTAAAAGTCCGTGTTGCCCACCGACAGACCCAAAACATCACTGCTCTAGAGGAGATCTGCATGGAGGAATTGGCCAACATACCAGCAACAGTGTGTGCCAACCTTGTGAAGACTTACAGAAAACGTTTGACCTCTCTCATAGCCAACAGAGGATATACAACAAAGTATTGAGATTAACTTTTGTTATTGACCAAATACTTATTTTCCACCATTATTTGCAAATAAATTCTTTAAAAGTCAGACAAAATTATTTTCTCAATTTTTTTTTTCACATTTTGTGATAGTTGAGGTCTACCTATGATGTCAATTACCGGCCTCTCTCATCTTTTTAAGTGGGAGAACTTGCACAATTGGTGACTGACTAAATACTTATTTTCCCCACTGTATAAGCAAAAATTTTAATCTACCACATGTATTGAATAGAAAATTAGGTTCGATATTCCACATACTCGTAGGGTTTTTGAGGAATCTACTAATCCATCTTATGTTATAGTGACATCAAGTGTGGAAAAATCCACCATTAAAATCCACATTAAGTCCACCATATGCTATTCTGCTTTTTTTAAACATCCTTCTTTATTTTGTGAGGTTTGCTTTTCCAAATAAAACTGAACATAAATTTGTCTAATTGCATAAGAACTGATTTAGGTTCTTGTGCAATTTAGACTTTATCTCTGGTGATTGGCAATGTACTATGTCTCTAACTTATGCTGTTGTTTACTCTTTTGACACTAGAGGGGGATGATGACAGTTCATCATCTGTGATGATCATCATGATCTGTTATTCTCTTCCAGTGATGTTGGAGTCTGTCTTCTTTATTTTTTATTACTCTGTTCCTTATTTGTTTAAGGATAATTCAGTGGTACTGGCTTTAATGTGGGACTAAGGAACCACAAATATTTACTCCCTCCACACATACGCAAGAACTGAGGAGGGAGAGATAGTGAGAATGTGGAGAATGAAGACTTAAAATACTTTCAGTCTGATTAAAGAATCTCTGTGTGTAATGTGTCACTCACTGTGGGTCAGGGGTCACAGGGCCACTACTGAAGGCAGGAGGATCAATCATGGACTGGTTACTCTTCATAGATACACAGCTGGGTACTGGAGATGATTCACTCTTCATAGACACACAGCTGGATACTGGAGATGATTCACTCTTCATAGACACACAGCTGGGTAGTGGAGATGATTCACTCTTCATAGACACACAGCTGGGTAGTGGAGATGATTCACTCTTCATAGACACACAGCTGGGTACTGGAGAGGATTCACTCTTCATAAACACACGGCTGAATACTGAAAATACGCTCTTCAACCTGATGAAGATGAGGAAAGTGTTGAGTAATTACATCCTTCACTACATCTCATTTATCCTGAATATTCCCTCTTCCTGTTTCCTCAGATTAAGTGCTGATGTAAAGCTCCTCACTTTGGGTCAGAGGTTCCTCCTCCACTGCTGGAGTTATGAGGCTCCATCATGGAGTTGTTCCTCTTCACACACACACAGCTGGACACTGGAGATGCTGCTCTCTGCTCCCTGTCAACAGTTCATCATAAAGAGGAGGAGCAGGACACTGAAACACTGATTATAATGAACCTGATGTCACTGCAGGATGAATCTGTCCCGTATAAACATATGCAACGTTGATGCAAGATTGATGTAACGGTGTGTGACATTTGTTGCCATTACATTACAGTAAATATTTTAAATGATCAGTATTGTCCAGCACTACAGTTAAAACCAGTGCAAATGAAATCTGAAAATTTATATAGTCTAGTTCAGAATTAACCAAATACATTTGCGGATCTGTAATCAAAACAGAACGAAAGAGCATTTTAACAACGGTCCCTTGAGCCGCGCATGCGCGTATGTGAAACGTGAGGTTGTCGAAACATTCAGGCTAAATGTAGCATATCGACGAGACGTTTTACCGACGATGTACTTAGAAATGACCGTCCAGATTACCGTGAAAACAGAATAACGTTGTATTTCAGACCCAGACATTTATGTAGTTCAACCAGACACTTCCGTGATGAAACAGGGCGACCCGTAGTCCATCTACACCTGTACACTTTCGCTTTTATGTAACGAGAATAAAACTTTACACCAAACACGGTTTAAAAAGTAGCATACTCGGGAAAAGTAGTTAAGCCCAAGGTAAATGACTGTCCTTTAATCCGCACGCCAGTAAGTGATATTGAAGGATAATTAACTTACAACGAAACACTCCGTCTGCTCTTCTGTAGCGGCGGGGAGTGACGTACCCGCTTTGTGACGTACTCGCTTTGCTTTAGTTACTTTCGATATCGACTCGTCACAGGAAGTGATGTCGTTTAGGAACCAACTTCAGCCGCCGAATAAGGAGCTGCGAATAAGTAACCAAACGAATCTCAAACTGCGAATAAGTAACAACTTCAGCCTCGTCGCTAGCTCGGCTATTGCTAATTAGGACTCCCTCTTTTAGGCTGCCCATATATCTGCTGGTCCAAAACAACCACAGGAAACTCAGCCAATTACTTTTTGTGACCAATTAGACATGGCCACAGGTCCCTACCTGCTGCACTGTTATAAAAACAGCTCTTTACCGTAAAATAAATTGTGGTTGTATATTAACGGCCAGTTTTGACTGTATTATCCAGTTATTTTTTAAAACAGCAATTCAGAAGCAATGATATGAAGCTGGTGTGGCTAGATGGTGGCAATTCCTCGAGTTCAAGCTTTTGATTTTCATCCATCCCCATCTCTTACATTAGTACACGGCTTTACATTTTGTTTATCTGGTTATATAAAGTTCATATAAAACATTTGAAACCGACTAGATTACTTTTTTGTATAGAGGCTGCGTTTTTGTGGGTGCTTTCCTTCAAGCTGGCTTTCTCCCCCCCCTACACCCCCCCCCCCCCCCCCCCCCCCATACTGACTAGGGATGTGTTGAAAACTTACAAAAACAATAGGTTCACAACTTTGGTTAAACATGAAAAAAATAAACTGTAAGAAACCTTTTAAATGGTTCAAGAATTCTAAATATATTTTAAAATAAATAAGGAGATGAAATAAGAGAAACAGCAATACATATGCGGCTAGTTTGCAAGCGCAGACATCACGCAGAGCACAAAGCATGTAACGGCCAGAAATATGTGTAGGCTACTGTGTCTTTAAGGGAGCGAGTGGAGCGCGCGTATGGAATATTGTTTTTTTTAGCTTTCTGCCGTAGACCGAGTCAGACCACTGCTCTTTATTTTATTTCTGTAAGTAACGCATTAAATGAGCTTTGGACAACTCACCAGTTCATGTATGAACAGTGAAGTATTGCTGTAGCCCAGGTTTATTTTGGTCAACCAGCAAATAAGTGGAATACCACCAGCGCGAGTATTAAGGTTGAACTAACTCCGAAAGGCAAGCAATACAAGCATAGAATTTGCCTGAATAGATGTTTTTATGGATCGGTCACATTGTCCCCGATACCCGATCTAGAATTTTTTCAGATATTAATATCGGAATCGGTGCATCCCTAAATTGACACATGTGCACGTTTTACTTTCAAGCTCCGCGCCCCCCCTGCAATAGCTCCGCGCCCCACCTAGGGGGCGCGCCCCCCACTTTGGGAACCACTGTCCTAAGCCATTTGGAAGTTTGATTTTTTAAAAGGTTTTTTCCATTCATGTTTTTTCTTGAGTATTTATAAAATTTGCCAAAGGATATATGTGTGTGTATATCTAAATCTGTCATGTATGCCAATGGAATTTTGCTCCCTAATATCGGATGCATATATTTGTATGACTTTCAGAAACAGAAATCATTACTTTGAATCTCCAGTATGAGGCTACAGCCACCTCCCCAGGAAGGTGTCTTCACTGCCGTGCTCCACTCCATCCAGTGTAAGGATGAGTACTTCAACAGAGTCCAGTAGCAAAGAAAACTATGACCCACCCTCCCTCATAAGAAAGGCATGGACAGAAAACTTCCAGGTTCCATGGAATCTCATGCCTGTCGAGGTTCAGCCATCTCTGAAGGTAAGAGACCTTCACCTGCAGCAAGACGGCAGATGGTTAGAGTGCTGGCAGATGAAATGAGGAAGTATGACTTAAACCCTACACGCTCACAATGTCTCAGTGTTTCCCGAAGCATCATCCCATCAGTACCCCAAGAGTTTTGCAGATCAGTGTGAAAATGGTCAATTATTAGGTGGTGGCTATACTTCACTTTTAATTCAACTCAAAACCCGAACTGAAAACCTGAATCGTACCAGCAGCTTTAGGCAACACCGTACTTCAGACCTTGGTGGTAAAAGAGGCCCTACTGACATATATGGGTGTACCAGATTCCAGCCTGACCTCCCTCCAGAGGAGACTAATGACACAGTGGAGGTGAAACGACAAAAGTTGGAGGACATATATGGTCAGGAAGGTGTAAAAGGTGTTGAAAGATCAGAAGTAAAGCAGCTTATGGAAACCAATTTCTGCCTCCAGCTTCGCCATACAAATGCACTGCCAGCACCAGCTATTGCAGACGTAAGGGACAAATGGCCATACCTCTTCACCCAAAAAGGCCTCTATGCTCATTTTGAGCTTTTAACTGATATCAACGTGCTCCGTGCGCTTGAACTCAGTATGGAGGAGTGTGGAAAAAATATTGTGGAATTCTTTAAGAGCAAACCCACCAATGACAAAGTTCAAGCAGTTCTGTTTGAAGATGATGTTGAGTTGTCTGTCCGTGTCATCCAGCTTCTGATGGCTCACTTTGAAGAGAGCATCGAGGGACTAGTCCTTTTTGAAAATGTAAGGTTTTATATAAATGTATATGTATGTATGTATAAATGTGTTTGTATGATCATTGTTCTGCCTAAACGATTAAAAATAACATTCACATTTGTTGTAGTCGTTCGCCACTGCAGCTGACGTGTAGAGCATGTTCACCCTACCGGCAACTCCTCCTGCTGCTACTTGGTATGTTTATAAAGAATTCATATTACCCAACAAAAATTGTATTTTGTCAAAATGATCAAAATATCTTTGCTGCCAGTGGTTAACTCTTTATCTGTTTTGTTTCAGGTGAGAAAACATCTGGCCGTATTGAGCACTGGATGGTCAGTCTTGAGGGACACGTCATCTGTGAGTGCATACAGCCAACTTTCTTGACCGGTCTTGATGCTGTTTTCCACATTCTACAGCTTCAATCTTCAATATTAAGAAGAAGCCGCATGCACACTTGAATTCATTCAAAGGTCTTGTTTTCACACGTATTCCACAACTCTGATTGATAAAACTGGTAAGGTTTAACATAGTTAAGTACTAGAGGTGTGACGAGATCGAGATTTGTGATCCAGCAAGCAGCTAGAATGACATCGGAAAATACAGGTATTACTATTGAAGATAGTAATACGCCACTTTCAAATCGTTTGTTTGGCAGCATTTTGGGAACCCGGCGGAAATGATAAATGGCAAGAGAGTGACTGGATATGGCCCGTGTCTTATCAAACATTGAATGAAAATAATTCCGTACACGGCGACTAATACGAGCAGGATGCCGAGACATTTACAGCACCACCATAGCTCAGTACTCAAATCAGCATATCTCACTTGAACAGAGGTAGCAGGGACGGAAAGACACGCTTTGGCAAGTTGAGACAGCAAAGGAGCCGTTACTGGCTGTTTTGAAGTGGCACCATTTGCTGTACACTGAATTTTGTTTACTCTGTAATACGTTAGTCAAGAACTTATATCAAACGTCTGGTTAACATGTACAGCCGATCTCTCTCCGCCTTGCTTCACCTCATCACGTACTTACTCTACATATATTAATCAATCAACCCCAAGAAGTAACAGTGCCACCTAGTGGTGTTTCAATATGCAGACACAACATCCCCCCACAACGTAAAACAATTCTTCCTGTCATGAGGTCACTGGAATACCTTCAGGGTTATGCCTGTAACGTTGATCAACAAAACGTAGAATTAGACTGTAGAATCATTAATGAACTTAATGCAGGCCTGATAGTTTTCAGGCGCCACGCCGGAATTCCGGCGTACCGACGTGTCTTCGAGAAAAAAAGGTTCGCTAGTGCATGAGTTAAAGTTCTCCGTCACCACGACGAATTTCCGTCATTTGAATTTTTTGGGGGAAAATCCGTCAAATCATAATAATAAACCACACGCGCGCGTTATCTGTTTTGAGGCCGAAATATGATCCTGTCACTGGCGCTCATCAGCGCTGGATGGATGACGGCGGTGTCGTTTAATTGACTTGCGGCTGATTTTCGGACATTACGTAGAGAAGTTACCTCCGTCCAGCCTTAAGTCCAGTTTGTTTTGGTCATTAATGCTCCGATTCAATCGACATAAACATCATACAGGCGGTCCCAGGGTTACGAGTTTCCCGAGTTACGATTTTTCTCCCATTTACTGTATAAATCCTTGTTTGGACCTAAGTGGTTCTGCTTCGTAAACGGACCTTGGTGTTTGGTGTGCGCGGCCGAAGAATACACGGTTACGCGGCTCGGGACCGTGGAGGACGGCGTCAGGATAGGCCTTTAGGTATTTTATCTTTATTCTGATGAAGTTTAATTTTTATCAGAAATATAAGAAAGTAGTTTTTTTGAGCTGATACAGGTGGTCAGATGATCTGGTTCATCATGGCCGTCTGTAACTTACGGCGTAAGGTGTAATACATGAACAAAAGCACAAAATGTATGTCCGAATAAACCAACACAAAATATTTATTAAATATTTTATATATTAAAACTAACTATAATCATAATATTTGTAATTCTTTTAAACTTTATTTGCATAATTTCTTTGAGTTGTCTGGTATCCTATAATTTACTAATAGTAATGAATAAATAATTGATCATGCCTGTTTTTTAACATATTGTGTCTAATTGTGTTAACAGAATCTTTAGGTTACAGCATTTTCTCAGAATATTAATAGAATTTTTTTTATATTCCACCATAATGATTACCTGACTTATAATATATATTATAATATAGTATTCCATATATATACACACACACACACACACACACACACACACACACCACACACACACACCCAACCCCCCCCCCCCCCCCCCCCAACCCCCGCTCAGAAAAAGTTCAGGCTCAGGAATTTTTCCCACCATCACCCCTGTTAATGTGTAAGCACACAGAGATATTCAAACTTGCATAACAAGCTCCATTTTTAAGTAAACCTCACCAATGAATGAATTCACTTCAGCATTGTATATGAATGAAAGATGAATTAACTTGTAGCCTAACTTGAAAAAGGATATGGATCAGTCCATTTGTTTTTATTGATTCATCAGGCCTCATAGTCTTTCAGCCATTCGGGAGGTCTCCGCTTATGGAGCTATTATAGTGTCACCAGAACCTGAACCTGAAATCATTATTACTTGAAAAAACAGTCTGTAAAATCCTAGCAGGTATGCAAAAATTCGAGTTAAAATTCAGGTTCAGGTCGAAATTCAGGTTCGGGTCGCAATTCAGGTTCGGGTCGCAATTCAGGTTCGGGTCGCAATTCAGGTTCGGGTCGCAATTCAGGTTCGGGTCGAAATTCAGGTTCGGGTCGTAATTCAGGTTCAGGTCGAAATTCAGGTTCGGGTTGAAATTCAGGTTCAGGTTGAAATGCGGTTCATCCGGGATACGTAGGATGAGCAAACAAACTCAGAGCTAATCGAACTGCATCTGGCCAATCACAAAACATATCAGAGGTCATTAAGAGGCGAGTCTTTCTGCTAAATTTCCTGTAAGAGTGCGGTCCCTGTTTGGCGTGTAAGTAGCATGCAAGCAGCACGAAAGTGACCACTGTGCCACCCAGAAATGGCACCTTGTGGCAGCTGCCACATAATCGTGGCACTTAGTGTGACCAGTGCTGCGTGACTGTGGTCTCCGTTGTCCAGAAACGCCGCCTGCCTCTGCTGACAGACATCTAAAGACTCTTGGGTGACTCTGCGTATCGGCCACTCGCTTAAAATCATCCCGACGAGCTCCGAATCGCCATTTGTTGAAATGAAGATGGTTCATAACTTTTGTTTAAAAATTATGTTGAGTGAAATACTAGCCGACATCCAGCTAGACAGCTCTATATTACTAGTTCAGAATACTGTTTAGCGATAACGTCGAATTAAGATTATAGGAGGGTACGTGAATCTACAGTGGTAGACCGTTAACGACAGCACTAAATTTAAAGGGTTTATTATTATAGATGTATGGTTATCAGTGAATGTTCCTACACGCCATCAGCGTCATTTAAACCTCTGCGAGCGAATGGCATCGCATTTAGTATTTGTGCAATTTGTAGTATATTTCGCTTTGTATTGGTTTATATTGTTAGTCTAGATTACGTCTGTTACGACCCCACGATGTCATGGGTCTAGGTTTGGGGTGTGGGGTAGTAGCATGTGCGTAGTGGACAAGATGAAATTAAAGAAGAACGCGAAAACCAGACGGATACGTAAGAAAACGCTTTACTGCAGAGTGGTAATGGGTAGAAGAGCCTTTTCTACGCAGCAAAACACTGAACAGACACGTACGTACAAAAATACACGATTGACCATAAACCAACCAAGGAAAGGAGCAGTAGACGGCACCAAAGAAAAGAAACAAACAAAATATACTACACTAAGTTAACAAAGCAAGACTCACACCTTACTAACATAAATAAAGAAAATATATCTACGACGATAATCTCAAACAAATATACATACACGGTGCCCGCCTCTATACTGGTGTTTCTTATAAAATATCCCTGCATGGGTGTCTATATAATTGTGCACATGCTACTACGTTCTTACTCCATGGTGGCGATTTTCACAACGCTATTCATGACAATTCATGACAAAAGCTATCGCACAAACCCTCACCTCTCACATGAGAATCATGAGCTACAGTTTCTCAAAAGTCACACACAACCGTAAAGGCAATAAATGCTCGCGTCGCCTCCCGGCAACTTCCAGCAACTCCGTCATGCAGATTATGAATCCGAATATCCTCCCCCTCATCCAAATCACGATCTTCGATTGGCCGACATAATCCACCCGTACCGAGGCAATCCACCTGTTAAACCAAAATTAACCGAAAGAGAAAACAACCTCCCCAAAATCCACAGTTCACGTAACACCGCAGCATCAGCCATCAACCACCGAGCGGCTACTGCCACTCATTGTCTACCACTAATCTAAATTCGACATTATCGTTAAAGAGTATGTGTTCTGTATGAGAGTATGTGGTGTGTGCATGGGCAGTGGCGTGCACAGACATTTTGGGGGGCAAGTGCTGGGGGGAAGGGGGGGGCACTTTTTAGCGCACGTGGAACAATTCATTATAAAAAAATTACAAGCGCATGTTGAATGAAATTTGACTTTTATTAGTAACATTCTCTAAACGTGAGTTTTCAATGGAAAAAGTCACACCGCCAACTGATAAAATCCATATCCAATATTATAGTCATTGTCCTTCAGTTAACTTCTGTTTACCCTCCACTGTCTGCAGGCATTGTTGCATATATTTTGCAATTAGTAAATCAATATAGGCTTACAATTAAGACAGTAAAAAGACCAAAAAGTACGAGAATGAGTTATAGGCTACTGACTGTTGTCATTACACGAATGCAGATGGACATTTTTCACAGGTAATGGGGAACTTCCCGTTTCTTCTTTCACAAACGAATGTGTTAATTTATGTTGCCTAACAAAACGTATACAACAGAAAACGTTCAGCTTAACACATAGATTTGCAAACTCTACCTTAATTATTTGTATGTGGTCGTCCTCACGTTATCTATCACTGATTTGGGCTAGTGCGACTAGTTTATCAGGTGACCATCGGCTAAAAATGCTTAGTAGTTTGGTGCTGTATGAGACATTTTACTGCACAACAAAATGATTTCACGTTGGGGTTAGAGGACAAACGGTACGATTTGACTTGATGTGTATGTGACCTGGCTGGTGGGGACGGGAGAAGAAGTCTATCTGTGAGCGTGTGTGCTGTGCTGAAGACGCTTCCTTCCACTCGCTGAACTGAACTGCTGCTGCAGCGCATCTGGTGTTAAAGGAAGAGAGAGGTCGGGTGTGTGCGAGGTGGTGGCGCATTTCAGGGCATTGTTTTTAATCGCTCAGGTTTTCAAAAGATCATTTCAAACCGACCTCAGTAAAATGATAATAATAAAAAACGAAGTTTCAAAAGGGCACTTTCGTTGATAAAGGGCAGAGTTGGGGTCTAATTGTGCACGCCACTGTGCATGGGTAAGTTTGAGTGTTTTCGTGTTTATCTGTACTCGTTCTCTGGTATGTTCGCTTTAGTCATCCGTGTAGCGGACCACTTGGATTAATCACACAAACAATGCTCGGAGCTTCGACTGGTGTATCTTTATTCTCTCCTCCTTTCGCCACCGACATTTGACACCGTGAAAACTACAAAATGTGGCAAAAAATAAAAAATAAACACAAATGCCCTAGCACCATACCTCATAGATAATGTGTAGAACAGGGTCCAAACTTTAAATGCGTCACTCCTAGCAAACTTGCACATGAACTCAACTTTATGTTATGAGCCGCAGCTCTTACTGAAAACAAAACAACAATCACATCTCCCTTCGTTTCAAATGAAATAAATCACTCTTTTGGATTAATACAATTTTTCTTCCTACCTCCTTCTGCTTCCAAGGGCGCTAAGTTTGAACTTTGTTTTACATTTGACATACAACAACACAAAAAAAACGAAGCCAACTACAGTAAAATATCTTCCACAAGTGTCAACAAGGAATATAACAAGTAATTCGTTTGTTCTTGTGTTTTTTCAAACTCTGGAGCAACGTACATCGAACGCGCACAGAAGAACTCGCGCTGAAGAGCTCGCGCTGAAAGTCTCGTGCCGAAAGTTTAGTTCAGCGATAACAGGAGGTAGCAGAATAATCAAATATTCAATAATAAACAAATAAATAAATATAAGGCTGTCATTTACAATCCGTGTTGTGTCGCTGTAGTGGTTTGTGGTGTCGTCTAGTTTAGTCATGCTTCATCATGATCGTGCTGTCCGTGTGTCTTCTATTATATTAACGTAGTTAATTTAATGTTAAATGTGAAACCCCTTATATAAAATGCTCTTCTCATCAAGTGTCCTCCCACTGATAACACTTCACCCCCACGTCACAACATAAAACAGATTTATTACAGATTGTTCATCAGTGAACGTTCATCACGCCATCAGCGTCATTTAAACCACTGCGAGCGAGTGGCATCGCATTTGTAGGATTCGTGGAAATGAAGATGGTTTATATTTTTTGTTTGTTAATTTATGTTGGGTGAACGATTCGGAGCTGACCGACAGCTCCAAACTACGAGTTCAGGATGCTGTTTAACGATTATTTCGGGAGCCGCTCGGCTGACAATCTAGACTAACAATATAAACCAATACAAAGCAAAATATACTACAAATTGCACAAATACTAAATGCGATGCCATTCGCTCGCAGAGGTTTAAATGACGCTGATGGCGTGTAGGAACATTCACTGATAACCATACATCTATAATAATAAACCCTTTAAATTTAGTGCTGTCGTTAACGGTCTACCACTGTAGATTCACGTACCCTCCTATAATCTTAATTCGACGTTATCGCTAAACAGTATTCTGAACTAGTAATATAGAGCTGTCTAGCTGGATGTCGGCTAGTATTTCACTCAACATAATTTTTAAACAAAAGTTATGAACCATCTTCATTTCAACAAATGGCGATTCGGAGCTCGTCGGGATGATTTTAAGCGAGTGGCCGATACGCAGAGTCACCCAAGAGTCTTTAGATGTCTGTCAGCAGAGGCAGGCGGCGTTTCTGGACAACGGAGACCACAGTCACGCAGCACTGGTCACACTAAGTGCCACGATTATGTGGCAGCTGCCACAAGGTGCCATTTCTGGGTGGCACAGTGGTCACTTTCGTGCTGCTTACATGCTACTTACACGCCAAACAGGGACCGCACTCTTACAGGAAATTTAGCAGAAAGACGCGCCTCTTAATGACCTCTGATATGTTTTGTGATTGGCCAGATGCAGTTCGATTAGCTCTGAGTTTGTTTGCTCATCCTACGTATCCTGGATGAACCGCATTTCAACCCGAACCTGAATTTCAACCCGAACCTGAATTTCAACCCGAACCTGAATTTCGACCTGAACCTGAATTACAACCCGAACCTGAATTTTGACCCGAACCTGAATTGCGACCCGAACCTGAATTTCGACCTGAACCTGAATTTTAACTCGAATTTTTGCATACCTGCGAGGATTTTACAGACTGTTTTTTCAAGTAATAATGATTTCAGGTTCAGGTTCTGGTGACACTATAATAGCTCCATATCCGCTCTCTGGCAAGATGCACTCGGTCAGCAGGCTGGTTCCTCTCAGGTGCACGTGCTTCAGCTGCTGCAGTCGTAGGTTGTTCTGAAGACATTGTCACAGTGTCCTTGTTATCGGTGTGCTGATCTGGTGGCTTCACAGCTGCATCAGACACTCGTGTAAGCTGAGAAGAATGCCAGTTCTTTCTGTCGGCCAGTTCGAACGTGCATGGCCCCACTCGTTTTTGGATTTGAACTGGTTGAGTGAATTTGGGATGACCTTTGGGAACATGAGTCTGTTTTCTCACCCGAACTTTGTCTCCTACTTTGAAGGCCGGTGTGCGCGCCCCCATCTTTTCATCACAGTATGTCTTCACCTGTGACTGGTGGTTTGACACCCGGTGGTGCACTTCCCCATCCTGGTCAGAGCAGGGCGGCAGTGGCATGACGGCAAGCTTGGTACGCATCTTACCACGAAACATCAGTTCAAAAGGTGACACACCTGACATGGCATGTGGTGTTGCACGGTAAGTGTGCAGAAAGTCTGCCACTGTCGCTTTACATGGTGCATTTTGGACAATTGCAGCTTACACCACACTTTTCAGCACTGGATTAAATCTTTCCACAGCACCATTGGATGCAGGGTGGTACACACGCACTCTGGTGTGTTTGATGTTGCGTTCAGCAAGGAATGTAGACAGTGCAGTGGAGATCAGTTGTGGACCGTTGTCTGTCACTACATACTCAGGGTTGCCATAGCGACTAAAGGTTGTATTGAGAAAGCTAATCACAGTCTCTGTAGTGATAGAGGGTGTGAATGCAACTTCTGTCCATTTTGTGTAATAGTCAGTTAAGGTGATGTCATATCTGCAGTCCCATGTGGCTGTTTCGAATGGTCCCACGATGTCAAGGCCTAACTTGACCCACGGAGCGGAAGGTAGAGATACAGGCTGTAGTGGTGCGGTGAAGGTCTTTGCTGTACGATCCAGGCTCTGGCAGAGTGTGCATGCAGACATGTAGGATTGGGTCAGTGCATCCATTCCAGGGAACCAATACAACTCACGCAGCCGTTGTTTTGTTCACACTCTGCCCTGGTGGTTCTCATGTGCAGCACAACTAGTGTTTTCCACAGGGAACGAGGCACCAGGAAGCGAGAGCCACGGAGCACTAGGTACCATGTACGCTCAGTTCATAGTGCATTTTGAAGCAGGGCTGAAGGTCAGAGCTCAGGGCTTTTTGCCACGCAGCCTTTTTGAATTTGTAAGCGTAAGGCTGAGAGCTCTGTGCATGACACGGAAGCAGACTGGAACTCAGCAGGTGTGACGGTTGCTCTGGCTGTGGAGAGTAGGGCAACAACCTCAGGCTCTGTCTCAGGTTCATCAGCATCAGGTGTAGACAAGGGTAAGAACCACAGACAGTCTGTAGTTTGGTTCTGTGCACCAGCACGGTAGACAACGTCGTAATTGAAGCAGAGCAGTCGTGCTGACCACCTGGTGATGCTCATTCCAGCCCTGTCAGTGTCTTTGGTACAGAGGAGTGTAGTGAGGGCCTGATGGTGGGTGCGTAGGGTGAACTATGACCCCACAGGTACGTTCTCCATTTCTCCACCCAAACACACGCTAAGGCTTCTTTCTCCACAGTCACATACTTCCTTTCAGCCTGTGTAAGTGTCCTAGACGCAAAAGCAACAGTACGCTCACTGTCATCAGGGTGAATCTGTGTAAACACAGCGCCTGTGCCGTAGACAGAGGCATCTGTAGAAATGACACAGGGCAGCACAGGGTCGTACAGGGCAAGTGCAGAGCTGTGCACCAGCAGTTGTTTCACCTCATTGAAGCATTTGTCAGCCTCGTCAGTCCAGCTGTACTCTGTGTCAGTGCACAAGCACGCAGTGTCTCCACCACGGTAGCGTAGTTGGGTATGAATTTGTTGTACCATGAAAGCATCCCAAGGAATGAACGTAAGGTAGCTGCATCATTTGGTGGAGGTGCTTGTTTGATGGCTTGGACGTGTTCTTTGTCCGGCTCAATGCCCTTTGCAGTCACTAAGTGTCCCAAGAAGCGCAGGCTGGTCTGTCTGAACTGGCACTTTGTCTCGTTCAGGCGCAGGTCTACCTTCCTCAGACGCTGCAACACTGTATCCAGTGCAGCATCACGCTCAGCTTGTGTGCGCCCATGACATATGACATCATCTAGGTAGCTCTGAACGTTGGACACTCCCGCCAGCACAGTAGACATCATCTTTTGAAATGCAGCAGGAGCAGAAGCCGCCCGTAGGGCACACGGCAGTACCTGAATAAGCCTTCGTGGGTTATGAAGGCGGTGAAAACCCTGCTGTCTGGGTGTAGTGGTAACTGGTGATAGGCACTTTCCAGGTCGATTGTTGAGAAGTGTGTCGAGCCAGCGAGTGTTGTGAGTAATTCCTCCATGTGCGGTAGAGGATGACTGTCCACCACTATGGCTTTGTTGGGCTCTCGTAGATCAGCACACATCCTGATGCCACCCGTCTTCTTTTGTGTCACTACAATGTTTGACACCCAGGGTGACGCGTCAACTCACTCGATCACCCCTGCGGAGAGCAATCGTTTCAGTTCATCAGACACTGCAGATCGTACGGCGAGGGGTAGACGGTGCAGCTTCTGATGAACAACTACATAACTGCTGCTTACATTTTCTTAGTCCTGCTTTGAGTCTGATCTTCCCTGCATGATCCACCCTAAAACATTCTGAAGGCTCTGTCCTGAGAGAAATATAGGAATAGAGGATGAAAACTCTATTACTCTCACACACAACTCTCAACTTCCCTCCCTCTGTCTGTCTCTCTCACACATGCACCAAGGTAACAGAACTGTCTGTCTCACACACATGAATCTAGATAACAGGACTGTCTCTCACACTCACACGTGTCTAGATAACATGACTGTCTCTCTCACACACACACACACACATGCATATAGATAACAGGAATGTCTCTTTTGGACACACACACACACACACACACCTAGATATCAGGGCTGTCTCTCACACACACACATGCACCTAGATAACAGGACAGTCTGTCTCTCGCACACACATGCATTTAGATAACAGGCCTGTCTCTCAAACACACAGATGCACCCAGATAACAGGACTGTCTGTCAGCCTTTATCTCTCTCTCTCTCTCTCTCTCTCTCTCACACACACACACCTAAATAACAGGACTCTGTCTCTCTTTCGCTCCCTCTCCCAATAAGCTTTGCTACACTCACATCAGATCAGCTGTTATTTACGATCTCTGTCGTCCAACATGTCTGATGTCTTTCTCTTCCTTGTAACTGTGGTTAAGTTGGTTTCATGTTCACATATTCAGAATTAGACACGTTATTTAAATGTACCGGTGCTACTGTCACCATCTACAAATTATCTTAACATGGACTGTGGTCGTAAAGGCCCCAGAGCACTGCGCACTCTGTTTTTCTGCAATAATTTAAATAGTTTTTAAATTATCCTTCATAAGAGCATAAAACAAGTTATAGTACATTAAGTGCACCCTAATCAACAACCTTGTTTTGTGGACTTATGATGGACCGTTTAAAAGCTATTGAAATATTTGACAACTGACCACCACAAATTGGTGCAAGGTATAAATACCCATCTTTTAGTTGTAGGTTGTTATTTAGGATGCACTTAATGTAATACAATTTCTTTGGTGGTCTTAGATGGACCGTTTAAAAGTTATTGAAATTATTGCAAAAAAAAGCAGAGCGCGCAGACCTCTGGGGCATTTATGACCTCCACTTGCGTCTGTGTTAAGGTCATTTGTAGACGGTGCCTTAGACGTTGCAGTGGTGACAGCAGTATATTTAAAAGAATAGGTTTTTAAAATACATCTATTCCTGACGTAAACAAAGTTGTAGATGTTTGTTTTGGTTGCTAGAAATAAGAATTTGCATATTTTGGCACTTTTAACTTGAAGAAAGAATTTCGAATATGCGAACGGGAAACGAACTTTACCAAGTTTCCTAGTAGAGTGACTTTTGATCCCATTAAAATTCATTTTAAACTATGTACAGTTATAAAGGAGTGTGTCCTCTTATGGTCCCACAGAGATGTAGACTGCTAATTTAATATTTATGGTCGCGATTGAGAATCACTGTAGTTCATAAGCACACAAGGTGTTCACGAGGTGAACATGAGGTGATTAAAGCATATGATTGGATGAACATGACATGAATCACACATGATTTGACAAATGTATATTGGCCTCTCCCCTCATGCCCCATCCTCACACTCAGTACATGGTTCAGAAGAGATTGAGGTTATGAAAGCCAGAGCAGTTCAGGAGATGGAATCTTATCTGTCAGAGCAGAGTGGCACCTCTGACTTTGAAACACCTCAGCAAGCTTCAGCATCAGCAGAAGACACAGCAAGTGATGCAAAGAGACTAAAGAAGACTCTTGGAAGCTTTTTCAAGAGGGCAGTCCCTGACAAGGGAGTACACACAATGTACTACTGTACACACAGCTACTTACAGTGTACAGTAACAACTTTCCTCGGGTTAGTCGTTTAGCAAGAAAATACCAGCTACCAGTGCAGCCTCTGAAAGGCTTTTTAGCACAGGAGGCAATATTGTAACATGCCAGCGGTCAGCACTGAAGGCTGCTGCAGTGAACATGCTGGTCTTTTAACAAAGAACTGAATTATTTCAGAAATTAGGGTGAACATTTGCATATGTTTGTGGAAGAACGCTGGAGTGAGCAGGTAATTCTTCATCTTCCACCTTTCTCTGGTCCTTGGTCTTCAGTGGTGTCTGTATCAGTTACTGGGACACAATGTCCTGCTCTTCTTTTATCTGTTGTTCTGTCTTGGTCAGTGTGTCCACTGTAAAGAAGACATGAGTATATAACGAGGATCCAGCAGTGTCACTAGCACCAAACATTTTCTCTCCTCCATCCCTGCAAACCTTTTCTGCAGCAGGTTTCCCTGAGTGTTTCCATCCTCCTCGTGTTATGACCCTCTGCCTGAAGCTCCATCTTCAGCACAGCAATGCTTGGGATGACACTGGAGATGGAGCCTCTGAACTGTTGATCTCAAGAGGAACTTCCTCAACAGGTTCCAGCAAGTCAATCAAACTGGAAATTATGTCCTATTGATCAGCAGTTGGTGTAGCAAATGTTCCCTAATCTCCAGTGTAGATGTTCAGTGTTTCTGCTCCAGCATCTCTACATCATCGCTGGTCTGACCAATCAGACGCTATACTGCAGGACTGTTTCGAGCATGTGGATTGGGAAATGTTCTGTGATTGGTCGAGCAGCGTTGACGAGTACGCAGACACAGTCTCCGCCTTTATACGCAAGTGTGTGGATGACGTAGTGCCCTGCAGACAAGTCCACAAATTCCCCAATCAGAAGCCCTGGCTGAACTGTGAGGTCCGCTCCGCCCTTAGCACACGCAGCGCTGCTTTCAGATCTGGAAATACGCAAGAGTACAAGAAAACCAACTACGCTCTGCGTAAATCCATCAGATCAGCTAAACGGGTGTACAGGGAGAAAGTGGAAGCACAGTTTAACACCAACAATACACGGAGTTTATGGCGGGGACTAAACACAATCACGGACTATAAATCTGCCTCTCACACTCTGCCCAATAACAGCAGTGATCTACCGGACGAGCTAAACCACTTCTACGCTCGTTTTGATAGTAACCTCGCTGCCCCGCTGCCCCTACAACACCTCACTGTCTCTCTCTATCGTGCCAGCTAGCTTCAAACTAGCCACCATTGTGCCAGTCCCAAAGTCATCCAGCATTACCTGTCTGAATGACTGGCGACTTGTTGCCCTGACCTCCATCGTGAGCAAATGCTTTGAGACGCTGGTCAAAGACATCATCTGTTCCTCACTGCCTGCCACCCTGGACCCTCTGTAATGTGCGTATAGGAGAAATAGATCCACTGATGATGCAATCGCGCTGACGCTGCACACTGTCCTCTCCCACCTGGACAAGAAGGACACGTATGTGAGAATGCTGTTTGTAGACTACAGTTCAGCATTCAACACCATCGTTCCTTCGAAGCTCGACAGCAAACTCCGGGATCTGGGTCTGAACAGCACACTGTGCAGCTGGATCCTGAACTTCCTGACGGACCGACGGCAGGTGGTAAGGATGGGCAGCATCACATCCTCCTCTCTGACCCTCAACATCGGAGTCCCCCAGGGTTGTGTGCTCAGCCCGCTCCTGTACTCTCTGTACACCCACCACTGCACTGCTACACACAGTTCCAACGCCATCATAAAGTTTGCTGACGACACAACGGTTGTGGGCCTGATCTCCAATAATGATGAATCGGCCTACAGGGAGGAGGTAAAAATCCTGGAAGACTGGTGCGGGGAGAATAACCTCTCTCTAAACGTCAGTAAGACCAAGGAGCTCATCGTGGACTACAGGAGGCGGGAGAGAGTACACCCAGAGATCCACATCAATGGGACTGCGGTAGAGAGGGTCAGCAGCTTTAAGTTTCTGGGTGTTAACATCAGCGAGGACCTGACATGGGCAGTGCACACCACACAGGTACTGAAGAAGGCCCACCAGCACCTCTACTTCCTCAGAAGGCAGAGGAGGTTTGGTCTGAAGCCCAGCATCCTCAAGACCTTCTACACCTGCACTGTGGAAAGCATCCTGACTGGCAGCATTACCACCTGGTACGGGAACTGCACTGATCTTGAGAGGAAATCTCTGCAGAGAGTAGTACAAACAGCACAGTCCATCACCGGGGTTCAGCTCCCTAACCTGCTGGACTTATACACCAGCCGCTGCCTGAGGAAGTCCAGAATGATCATGAAGGACCCCTCCCATCCTAGCAGGACTCCTCCCATCCTAGCAGGACTCCTCCCATCCTAGCAGGACTCCTCCAATCCTAGCAGGACCCCTCACATCCTAGCAGGACTCCTCCCATCCTAGCCACTGTCTGTTCTCTCAGCTGCCGAGTGGTAGGAGGCTCAGAAGCTTTAAAGCCAGAACCAGTGGGCTCAGAGACAGCTTCTTACCCCATGCCACCAGGCTCCTGAACAGCCAGTAATCTCGGCTCTGACCAACCCACACCCTCCATTACATGCATGAGCACCAAAGCACTTTATTTCACACTGCACCTCTGCACTGCTGGACTATTGGACTTAATTATACCAACCCAAGACAATACTCCACCCCTGCGCTCCCATAAACTCACTCCATACCTTGCTCTGACATCAATACAGCATCATACTCACTGGGATTACAGGCACCTCTATACAACAGTATAATCTCCATAACCTGTTACATTCATCTCCATTTTCTGTGCAATATCACATGTATATTTAATATATTGTAGATATCAAAAATTAGAACAATACTTATTTTTATTTTTAAGACATACAGAGTAAGCTTTAAATGTACATAGTTTAAATTGTTTGTAATTTATACATCTTTGTAATATTGTTGCTGCAAATTGTGGAACATGCACACAAGTTTTTCACTCACCGGGGTACCTGTACTCTGGTGATGTGACAATAAATCTGATTTTGATTTGATTTTGATTCATGTGGTGCGTGGAGCTCCAGTGAGTGGGTTCAGACTGAATGATGTTGTGCTGGAGGTTGTGCCAAGTTCTTTTACATCTGTTCTCAGATTCTGCTTTGCAAGCACAAAGTGGTTGAAATGTTTATCAATGTTCTTTAGCTTGGCATTAATGTCCAAATGACGTTAAAATTCAAATAAAATGTCTGTGTGGTAGTTTTAGAAGTGAGCAAAAAACTGAAAAGTGCACTGAAAACAGAGAATCAAGCAAAAACAAACGTGTGCTTAAAACAGTGAAACAAACACACTTAACTGTGTGATTCTTGTTTCTCTGCTCTCACTGTCACTGGTTTTGCTCGGTTGTTTTGCTCAGTGTGTCTTACTTGCTCGATTGAACCTCATCTTTGCTCTCTTGTATTAAAGACAGTAATCTCACTCCATAGGACTGGAGTAAATTTCAGTATTTCTCTTTAATGGACAGAAGAAAGCAAATGTACATCACATCAAAACATAAAACACTTTACATATGTTGCAATTTAACCAGCAAAATCACACACAAAATCCTATACTTTGCCCAGTTATGATACTGTATATCAATATGTGGTTGTCTGCTACCATCTACTGGACACATACCGGAACTGCAGGGAAATTTCTGCATAAATGTAAAATACTGGATAAAACAGTAAAATGTAGAAGCAGGTTCTACACTCCACGGTTAACTACTCTGCATGTAATCACAGGACTTTATTTACCCCTAAACCTAGAAATGCAGAGAAGACAGTAACTGTTGAGGCAAGAAAAAGAGGAGGGAGAGAGAGAGAGAGAGATTTTGTTCTCCAGTTGTGTGTGTAGAGGAGTGTGTGTTTCCATGGAGACTCAGGTGTTGCTCCAGTACACAGGAGGTTATTCTAGTTCACACACACACACTGAGGAGTCAGAACACCAAAACCCAAACCCTGCATAGAGGGGCTCAGTGAATGTGGAGTGGAATGTGTGTAAGTGTGTGAGTGTGTGTGTGTGAGAGGAGACACTGTAGAAGGACAGAGTGCCGGCGGGCCAGTCCAGATACACTCCTACTCTGTTGGAGCTGGAGGGGCCAGAGATGTCAGTGTGGTTATTATTGTGATAGACAGAGTAACTGTTATTATAGCAGTGCAGCTTCCAGGACTTTATATTACGTCCAAACCAACAGTCATTACTGTCTCCTTTCCTGTTGATTCCTTTATATGTCACTGCTATATCAGCAACTCCACTACACTCAGCCTCCCAGTAACAGCGTCCAGTCAGACTCTCTCTACACATCACCTGCTCCCAGTAATCAAATCTCTCTGGATGATCAGGATACGTCTGCTGCTCCTCCACACACGTCACCTTTCTGTTCCCCTCAGACAGAGAGAGACGTGTGTGTGCTGTGTTTGGGTCCAGTGTGAGCTCACACGCATCTGCACACAAGAAGAGACATTAGAGGAGATGACACAAATACTGTGTGTGTGTGTGTGTGTGTGTGTGTGTGTGTGTGTGTGCACGCGTGTGTGTGCATGCGTGTGTGTGCGTGTGTGTGTGTGTATCTGTGTATATGTATCTGTGTGTGTATATATATACATGCTGGTTATATTTTCTGTGTGTGTGTGTGTGTGTGTGTATATATGTGTGTGTGTGTGTGTGTATATCTGTGTATATCTGTGTGTGTGTGTGTGTGTGTGTGTGTGTGTGTGTGTGTGTGTGTGTGTGTGTGTGTGTATTAACTACATAACTGCTTACATTTTCTTAGTCCTGGTTTGAGACTGATCTTCCCTGCATGATCCACCCTAAAGAACACACACACACAGTTATTTTTTATTCTGAAGGCTCTGTCCTGAGAGAAATATAGAAATAGAGGAAGAAAGCTCTATTACTCACACACACACATGCACCTAGATAACTGAACTGTCTGTCCCACACACACACACACACACACACACACACACACACACACCTCTATAGGGTCTAGACTTCACCGATTACATTCACTGCCTTGTGTGTGGAGTCAAAACCTTTAAAGAATATTCCAGGATCAATAATTAACTATACTGATAGGCTACTGATAAAAGTAGGTGTGTCCGGGGTACAGCTCTCTGTCTCGCAGCAAACTTTAAGGCAACCAATTAAAGAGCTTCTCCAGATCACATGCTTGCCAAAAGTTTAAGGACCTACATAGACACCCATTAGTCCAGCGCCCCACACACAGGAAGTATACGGTACACATATAATGTCATAGACATTCAGTGGACAAAAGGAGAAGGTGAGACTCCACTTCGAACTGAGAGACTCCACGGACCCGGCAACCCTCAGATTCGCACTGGACGGAAGTGGAATGCATCCCAAGCAGTTGACCAGGCAGTGGAACGGCTGAAGCACCAGGAGATCGTTGGTGCTACACAGTTGGGCAGATCTGGTCTGGGATGGGCAGTAGCACCAAAGAGCTGGTCCAAAGCGACCAGGAAGGAGAGGAAGGATCTTGTGATCTCTGAAGTTGCCAAGATGGAGGAGGAAACATACAAGATTACAGCAGTGAGCCAGCAACAGCAAGGCAGATGGACTACTTGGGAGGCTGTGCTAAACAGAACCATCACTTGGGCCGATTTGTGGAGAACTCCCCAGGCAAGACTGAGCTTTCGGATTAGGGCCACATACGACACCTTACCGAGCCCCCGGAACCTTCTCACCTGGTTTGGCACAGAAGAACACTGCCATCTCTGTAGTTTCCCAAGTCCAACCCTAAAGCACATCCTCTCCGGATGCAAGACAGCGCTGTCACAGGGAAGGTACAGGTGGCGGCATGACAAGGTCCTGCGCAAGCTCGCAGAGATCCTGGAAACCCGCAGACAGCAGGTAAACCGGTCAGCAAGCCTACCCACCTCCCCGATGTGGATCCAGTTTACCAGGCCAGAGACGACAGCACGGCGCAGCACGGGGACAGAGCGGTCGCTCCTGTCGCTAGGAAGTGAGTGGCAGTTGGCAGCCGACCTTAGCCGCCAACTGAAATTCCCAGCAGAGATTACTATAACATCCTTGCGCCCAGACATCGTGCTCTGGTCAGCACCTGCCAAAGCCGTCATCATGGTAGAGCTGACAGTCCCATGGGAGGAGCACATGGAGTCCTCGTACGAACGGAAGAAGGACAAGTACACAGAGCTGGCAGCAACGTGCTCACAAGCTGAGTGGAGACCATTCATCTTCCCAATGGAGGTCGGATGCAGGGGCTTCACTGGGACATCCACACAGAGGCTACTGAAAACTCTGGGTGTCACAGGCCCTAACAGGAGGTGAGCTATTCACGACCTTGCAGAGGAGGGTGAGGAAGGGAGCTTCTGGCTGTGGCTCAGAAGGAAGGATGGCACATGGGGGAAAGAAGTTCTTGAGGGAGACGTTCTGGTATGTGGTCAGTACTTGTGCTTGATTCAGGAAGATGGACGTCCCTGACATGCACAGTCCCCTGCGACTCATTCCACACACAACAATAATAACGCTGGGGTCAGAGAGTGGGGTGAATACAGATCCTTCAGCAGGCTGCAGGGGGCGGCAGGGAGACGTCCCTGTCGCTGCTCCACCACTCAGAGATGTTCTGGGGGATAATGGAGCGAAACATCAGTGAAGGGTGCCTGCCCCCCCCAGCTGACGACCCTGCAGCCCACACAATGGCACCGTCGGAGGTGCGTCAGGCAGCAATGCCAAGCAGGTGTGACCACCTGTGCTTACATCTAGATAGAATTATTGATCTTTTTTTAAATGTACGATAATTGTCAGTATTACTAGTTTCATAATACTTTTGCAATATATAATTTACATAAGTTCATATGTCTAAGTTAAATTTTATTCTCTGGATAATTTGATGAGGGCGGCACCCCAGCGCCCCCTACTGACGAGCTGCCACTGGTGTCATGTATGATACTGTATGTATTATAAGACCATGTGTGTGTCATGTGTGCTGTTTCTATGTATGACACTGTTCTTCTCACATTTGGAGTGTGTGTTCACACACAGGGTGTTTAAGGGGATTCCTACATACCTGAGTGTGTCCAGTCTGCAGTGGGGATCCTCCAGTCTAGCAGAGAGCAGCTTCACTCCTGAGTCTCCTGGGTGGTTGTAAGTCAGATCCAGTTCTTTCAGGTGGGAGGGGTTTGAACTCAGAGCTGAAGCCAGAGAAGAACAGCCTTCCTCTGTGACCAAACAACCAGACAATCTGCAGAAAGGAGGGAAAAAGAGGGAGAGAGACAGTGCCCTCACTGCATTTGCAAAGCAGCCAGTATGGGGTGCTAGAGAGGCCAGTAACTAGTGGAGGCATCACCCTGTGCTTTATAATAAACTACTGTCATGGTGAGGTCTCATATCCATTCCTCAACTATGATCCTACACCACCAAACACCCTCCACAATATTAAACCTAATAATCCTAAACTGCTTAGCTCTGATCTTTGATATAATGTTGTCAAATGTGTGTGCACAAGCACTGAAAAGGTGGTTTTTTCATTACATGTCATTTTAATATTGGGATATTTGTCATGTGTATATTAAATTAAAAGATATTGCCACATTTTCTTTCACAGTACTGTGGATGTGGACGTCTGGATTTGGAACATTAATAAGACACTTGGGGCAGAGCTGTTTTACAAGCTGTGTGTTTCAGTCAGGTCTGTGTAGGAGTGTGTCTGTTCAGCGGTGTGTAGGAGTGTGTGTTTCCATAAATACCCACATACATTTGGACAAGGACTCCGTCAATGACATGTAGTTCATGTAGTTAATTTTAACAGGAAATATTTGGAATTACTAAAGAAAGAAAACCTCATAAAATAATAAAGTGTGAAATTGTCTTGCATTGCCTTGTGGTAGGATTTTTTATAGTGTAATCAAAGGAAGTTTATTATTTTAAAAGGAAATTGACATTTTAAAAGTACATAAATATTAATCTTAAAATTGATTAAAACCCTGTAGTGCCACCACACTTTACTGTTTCCATTCCAGATTAAATTGACAGAAAACTCACCTGAGAATCTCCAGTTTACAGTTTGAACTCTTCAGTCCAGCACAGAGCTGCTCCACTCCTGAATCTTGTAGGTCATTATTATTAATTTCCAGTTGTTTCAGTGAGGTTTCTGTTTCTAGAACTGATATGAGAGATTTGCAAGACTCCTCAGTGAGACCACAGAGAGACAGTCTGTAAAGGAGTAAATACAGTACAAAATGTAGATCAATCAGATGATGCTGGATTCCAGAATCTGAACTGCTGATTAAATTATCCTCTGTATCTGTTATGCAGCTCAACCCTGAAGACTGCAACTCCCAGAATGCCCCACGTCGTCTGACCCGTTCCTCCTCCCCTCAGTACTAGTTCACACCTGGTTCTCATCATGGGCTATTATTTATATCACGACACTCACTAAACTCTTTGTGAAGTATTGCCGACATTTTGAAAGCATACATAACGTTTTTTCCTGCATTCTATTCTCTTCGACCCAGTTTGTCTAGTTCACTGCTCTCCTGGATTCTCCCTTTTTGTACCTCTGTCTGTTTTTTCTTCTTTTTGTGTGTACCTGACCTGGACTGTTTTTTTGACATTGACTTTGGATTACGTCTGGATCCCTCTGCCCAGTTGTTTCCTCCATTTACTTCAATAAACAAAGTGTGTTTAAGTCTGTGTACGTTTGTGACTAATATGTACCCCACATCACAGTATCTTGTAAAATAGGATGAAATTAATTACATTAACAGATTAAAAAGTATCAAAGCAGAGGCCAGTAACTGTAGTGGAGGCTTCACCCTGTGCTTTATAATAAACTACTGTCATTGTGAGGTTTCGTATCCATTCCTCACATATGATCCTACACCACCAAACACCCTCCACAATATTAAACCTAATAATCCTAACCTGTTTAGCTCTGAACTTTGATATAATGTTGTCAAATGTGTGTGCACAAGCACTGAAAAGGTGGATTTTTCATTACATGCCATTTTAATATTGGGGTATTTGTCATATGTGTAAATGAAATCAAAAGATATTGCCACATTTTCTTTCACAGTAGTGTAGATGTCTGGATTTGGAACATTAATAACACACTTGGGGCAGAGCTGTTTTACAACCTGTGTGTTTGTCGCTTCTATGCAGGTGTGTGTGTGTGTGTGTGTGTGTGTGTGTGTGTGTGTGTGTGTGTTCAGCTCTGTGTAGGAGTGTGAACGTTTCCATAAATACCCACATACATTTGGACAAGGACTATGTCAATGACATGTAGTTCATGTAGTTAATTTTAACAGGAAATATTTGGAATTAATAAAGAAAGAAAACCTCATAAAATAATAAATTGTGAAATTGTCTTGCATTGCCTTGTGGTAGGATTTTTTATAGTGTAATCAAAGGAAGTTTATTATTTTTAAAAGGAAATTGACATTTTAAAAGTACATAAATATTAATCTTAAAATTGATTAAAACCCTGTAGTGCCACCACACTTTACTGTTTCCATTCCAGATTAAATTGACAGAAAACTCACCTGAGAATCTCCAGTTTACAGTTTGAACTCTTCAGTCCAGCACAGAGCTGCTCCACTCCTGAATCTTGTAGGTCATTATTATTAATTTCCAGTTGTTTCAGTGAGGTTTCTGTTTGTAGAAGTGATGTGAGAGATTTGCAAGACTCCTCAGTGAGACCACAGCCAGACAGTCTGTAAAGGAGGAGTAAATACAGTACAAAATACAGATCAATCAGATGATGCTGGATTCCAGAATCTGAACTGCTGATTAAATTATCCTCTGTATCTGTTATGCAGCTCAACCTTGGAGACTGCAACTTCCAGAATGCCCCACGTCGTCTGACCCTTTCCTCCTCCCCTCAGTACTAGTTCACACCTGGTTCTCATCATAGGCTATTATTTATATCACGACACTCACTAAACTCTTTGTGAAGTATTGCCGACATTTTGAAAGCATACATAACGTTTTTTCCTGCATTCTATTCTCTTTGTGGTTCGACCCAGTTTGTCTAGTTCACTGCTCTCCTGGATTCTCCCTTTTTGTACCTCTGTCTGTTTTTTCTTCTTTTTGTGTGTACCTGACCTGGACTGTTTTTTTGACATTGACTTTGGATTACGTCTGGATCCCTCTGCCCAGTTGTTTCCTCCATTTACTTCAATAAACAAAGTGTGTTTAAGTCTGTGTACGTTTGTGACTAATATGTACCCCACATCACAGTATCTTGTAAAATAGGATGAAATTAATTACATTAACAGATTAAAAAGTATCAAAGCAGAGGCCAGTAACTGTAGTGGTGAGGTTTCATATCCATTCCTCACATATGATCCTACACCACCAAACACCCTCCACAATATTAAACCTAATAATCCTAACCTGTTTAGCTCTGAACTTTGATATAATGTTGTCAAATGTGTGTGCACAAGCACTGAAAAGGTGGATTTTTCATTACATGTCATTTTAATATTGGGGTATTTGTCATATGTGTAAATGAAATCAAAAGATATTGCCACATTTTCTTTTACAGTAGTGTAGATGTCTGGATTTGGAACATTAATAACACACTTGGGGCAGAGCTGTTTTACAACCTGTGTGTTTGTCGCTTCTATGCAGGTGTGTGTGTGTGTGTGTTCAGCTTTGTGTAGGAGTGTGAACGTTTCCATAAATACCCACATACATTTGAACAAGGACTCATATGAGTCTCTTTAGAGTGTTACATTTCTCTTCTAGGAGATTATGTAAATCTACTTATGCATCACACATTTTTTTTTCTCTCCGCAATGTGGTCAGTCAATGAAATGTAGTTCATGTAGTTAATTTTAACAGAAAATATTTGAAATTAATAAAGAACGAAAACCTCATAAAATAATAAAGAATGAAATTGTCTTGCAATGCATTGTGGTAGATGTTTTTATACTGTACTCAAAGGAGTTTTATTATTTAAAAAAAGGAAATTTACTTTTAAAAGTACATAAATATTTATCTTAATATTTATTAAAACCCTGTAGTGTCACCACACTTCACTGTTTCCATGCCAGATTAAATTGACAGAAAACTCACCTGAGAATCTCCAGTTTACAGTTTGAACTCTTCAGTCCAGCACAGAGCTGCTCCACTCCTGAATCTTGTAGGTCATTATTATTAATCTCCAGCTCTTTCAGTGAGTTTTCTGTTTGTAGAACTGATGTGAGAGATTTGCAAGACTCCTCAGTGAGACCACAGCCAGACAGTCTGTAAAGGAGGAGTAAATACAGTACAAAATACAGATCAATCACAGGCATGAAAATGGGTCAGGGGTTAAAAAGGTGACAAGATCGGGGGGGGGGCATGTGACGTCATGGGGATACGGCGACGAGGCGTTGACATGTGGGGGGGTTTGACATGTGACGTCATAGGTATACTGCGACGGGGGGGGGGGGGGGTTGTACGGGGATACAGCGACAGGTGATGCCAAATATTGCTCGTAAGGTGACATCATGTAAAAAATATAATAACGCGTGGCCACGACTTACTAACGTGTGCGAACAAGATAATTAAGTATTACTTTATATAAAGTCAGGTTTACCTTCCTTGGGCAGTCAGTTCGCGAACATCCCTGGGATCTGCTTGCTTTGCTGTGAAAAAATAAACTTTGTTGCCGCGTGTGAAAGGCGACGTTAGTATCTCGTTCCCACGCGTTAATAAGTCGTGGCCACGCGTTATTTATTTATTTTTTACATGATGTCACCTTACGGGCTCCGTAAAATATAGTAAAATCCATTAAAAAAATTTTTTTTGACTGTCATGTCAATGGATTCAATGTAAACGCAATCCGTAAACGCAAGAAGCCGCTCTCGCCATTCCGGATGGCTCAGTCAAAACCATTACGTCTTAATGAACCAATAAATACATCAGCGGCGAAAATGAGTGTAAAAATACCAGGTTCACGTGTTTTTATTTTCTAACCTGGGCTAAAGCACAGGGTAGACTCAAACGACAAGCGTTTACAACTTCATCTTCAACCTTTTCAGCCCTGGCGCGAATGTGATCCTCACACGTCCCTGGATTCACCAGTTACAACTACAGACACACTAGAAAAAAAAATCTTGTTTCTTATTTTATGTCACCGTTAACTACACGGGGTTGACGCGAACTTAATAGGCCCATCTATCTACCTATTTATCACAAGAGCTTGTGGTTAGATCTGACAGTGTTCAACGCTGTAGCGAACGGCAGTAACTTTGTTTTACCGCAAAATATGAAAACGATTGAAACCATTAATATCCCAATTAAATCCACCCAATTAAAAATGTACGATCTGGTAAATGTAGTGGTAAATGTTCGCTCTTCTGCCTTGTCCGCGGTGTAGCACTAGGTCCTGCTTCTCGTCCCGCTTAGCAGTAAATGAATAACATGAATGAAGAACGTTTGTATGATTGAAACGCTATTTGGCCTCTATGAAGGTTCTGGGCGGAAACTGCTGGCCACTGTCATTGAAATTGCCAATTTCGGAAGTGCTCTGTTTGCTTTAAGTCAATATGATAATTAAAATATATACATATAATCTCCCGACCCCCCCAAACAAAAAACTCATCGGATCTACACGATTCACGTAGGTCACCCTTTTCAACTTCAAAACGGCGAATTTCGCCGAAAGGTGACAGATTTTCATGCCTGAATCAGATGATGCTGGATTCCGGAATCTGAACTGCTGAATAAATTATCCTCTGTATCTGTCATGCAGCTCAACCCTGGAGACTGCAACTCCCAGAATGCCCCACGTTGTCTGACCCGTTCCTCCTCCCCTCAGTAATAGTTCACACCTGGTTCTTGTCATAGGCTATTATATATATCAGGACACTCGCAAAACTCTTTGTGAAGTATTGCCGACATTTTGAAAGCATACCAAGAGTTTTTCCTGTATTCTATTCTCTTTGTGGTTCGACCCAGTTTGTCTAGTTCACTGCTCTCCTGGATTCTCCCTTTTTGTACCTCTGTCTGTTTTTTCTTCTTTTTGTGTGTACCTGACCTGGACTGTTTTTTTGGCATTGACTTTGAATTACGTCTGGATTACGTGTGTTTAAGTCTGTGTGTGTCTGCGATTAATATGTAGGCTCTATGTAGGAGTGTGTGTGTGTGTGTGTGTGTGTGTGTGTGTGTGTGTGTGTGTGTGTTCATGTAGTTAACTTTAACAAAAAATATTTGGAATGAATTAATAAAACTTCCTCCACCCCCCCCCCCCCCCCCCCCCCCCCCATCTTTGGAGGACAACTTTGTTTTTATGTACAGATCAAATGATAACAATTCTGTATAATACAGTGCAATAGTGATAACAATTATTGGGGTTAGGTGGACCATAAGAAGATAGAATATAGAAAAGAGGGGGAGAGAAAATAAAAAGGGAAAAGACAGAAAAAAGGGGAGAAGTAACCACAGGGGAGCAGCCGGGAGAGGACCGGGCACAACAAGCCCCAGACCCAGAACCAGCTGTCCTCACACATACACTCAAACTCATATTTACATTCACCCCCATGTATACACCCCTACATACATACACACACCCCCTTATATACACCCTCATTATGTATACACCTACACCCATCCTTATACACACACACACACACACACACACACACACACTCACCCTCATATATAGACCCTCACACATATATACAACTACACAAACATACACTCCCACACACATTCACCCACACCCATATACACTCTTACGGACATGTATACACCCACAAATATACTTACACATTCATCCCAATATATACACACACACCCATATACCCCCCCCCCCCCCCCCAACATGTACTCATTCACCCACCTATACAAAAAGAGACAAGGACAAAGACACATTCATCCAAACTAACACACCCTCCACGGCGGGGGCAAATGGCTGGACCAGCAAGGATCGGCAGCAGCTCCAGGACGCCACCAGTCCAGCCCTGCGCTAGCGACCCATCCCTGTCCCGGCAGGGAGCAGGAAACGGGTGAAGGAAGGCATTCCCACCCCTCCACCCCCAGTGCTGTGTAGTGTGTAGGTGTTGGTGTATATGCATGTATGGTAGTGTGTGATACTATGGTGTAGTTAAAATTGAGGGGACAGGTGCTGGGACAAATGTGGGCAAAGCCCCGGGCCACTGGTCAGTGTTTGTACACACCGTCCCCTCAAAAGCCCTCAATGTGTAAAGTGCAGTAAAAACTGAGGGACAGACAGTGGTGAGGAGACGGGTGAGGTCATGACAGCAGGTCCACCTCATTGACCTCTGGGTAACATGCCTGCCCCCCAGGATCCTAAATGTATGAGTACTGTATGTGTACTAGTCATCTAGTTAGGAAAAAGCCAGCTAGAAAAAGCCAGCTAGACACCGTGTTTCACACATTCATCCTATATATACACCCACACACATTCATCCTATATATACACCCACACACATACATCCTATATATACACCCACACACATATACACCCACACACCTTCATCCCATAAGCACAACACCCAGGCAACACCCGGCTGAGGGCCAGCACCCCCCCCCCCCCCCCATAGACCTTCTGATTCAGGAGCATCCAGTGCTATGTCACTGTGAATCTCTGAATGAAAATACTCACATGACTTTTCTGGATGCTTTGACCACTGGCAGCAGTCTCACAAGACATTCCTCTGATGGGTCATATTTACTCAGGTCAAATTTACCCAGCTCCTCTTCTGAGTTCAGCATCACAAACACCACAGCTGACCACTGAGCAGGAGAGAGCCTGACTCCACGCAGACGAGTGTCACCTCCTCTGCTCAGGTATGTTTGGACTTCCTGTACTAAAGAATGATCATTCAGTTCATTCAGACAGTGGAACAGATTGATGGATTTCTCTGGAGAGGGATTCTCCCTGATCTTCTCCTTGATGTACTGGACTGTTTCCTCTTTGCTGTGAGAGCTACTTCCTGTCTGTGTCAGTAGTCCTCGTAAGAGAGTCTGATTGGACTCCAGTGAGAGACCCAGAAGGAAGCGGAGGAAAAGGTCCAGGTGTCCATTCTGACTCTGTAAGGCCTTGTCCACTGCACTGTTGAGGAAGTCACACAATGTGTTTTGTCTCTCTGTGTGTTTTGGTTGTTGCTGTTCCAGCACATTTGTGTTGGTGGAGATGAAGGTAATGAACACATATAAAGCAGCCAGAAACTCCTGAACACTCAGATGTACAAAGCTGAACACCTTCCCCAGGTGTAGACCAAACTCCTCTCTGAAGATCTGAGTGCACATTCCTGAATACACTGACATTTCTCTGACATTAATGCCACTGTTTCTCAGGTCGTCCTCATAGAAGATCAGGTCGCCTTTTTCCAACTGTTGGAAAGCCAGTTTTCCCAGTGCCAAAACATGTTTTCTAGTTTGTTGAGGGTCAGTGTCACTTTTCTGATCATACTTTTGGTCCTTGTGTTTGATGTGAAAGATCAGGAAGTGTGTGAACATCTGAGTCAGAGTCTTGGGGATCTCTCCACTCTCTGCTTCACCCAACATCCTCTCTAGAACAGTGGCTGCAATCCAACAGAAGACTGGAATGTGGCACATTATGTAGAGACTTCTTGATGACTTCATGTGTGAGATGATTCTGTTGGCCAGACTCTGGTCACTGATTCTCTTCCTGAAGTACTCTTCTTTCTGAGGGCCACTGAACCCTCGTACCTCTGTTACCTGGTCAACACACTCAGGAGGGATCTGATTGGCTGCTGCTGGTCGAGAGGTTATCCAGAGGAGAGCAGAGGGAAGCAGATTCCCCTTGATGAGGTTTGTCAGCAGCACATCCACTGAGGTCGACTCTGTTACATCCCACACGCTGTCATTGTTCTGGAAATCTAGAGGAAGACGACACTCATCCAGACCATCAAAGATGAACAGAATTTTGTAGTATGTATAGTGAGTTGGTTTTAAATCACTTGTTTCTGGAAAAAAGCAATGAAGAAGCTGCACCAGACTGAGCTTTTTCTCCTTCATCAAATTCAGCTCCCTAAAAGGAAGTGGAAATATGAAGAGTACATCCTGATTTACATTTCCTTCAGACCAGTCCAGTATGAACTTCTGCACTGAGACTGTTTTACCAATTCCAGCCACTCCTTTAGTCAGCACAGTTCTGATGACTTTGTCTTGTCCTGGTAAGGGTCTAAAGATGTCACTGCATTTGATGGGTGTCTCCTGTGTTGCTGGTCTCCTGGAAGCTGTCTCAATCTGTCTCACCTCATGTTCATTATTCACCTCTCCACTCCCTCCCTCTGTGATGTAGAGCTCTGTGTAGATCTCATTCAGAAGTGCTGTGGTTCCATGCTGTGAGATTCCTTCATTAATTTTCTGACATTTTTCCCTCAGTTTGGATTTGAGTTTTCTGTAGCAAGCAGGGACCAGTTCTGATAAAGAGGAAGACAACACCACACATGTTAATGTCTTTTAGGATCAATCATAACAGACTTATCACAGGAAATCCAAGAAAAGACACCATTATTACAGTCAACCAGGGGGCTGTGGATTCCTGTGGAGAGTACACTTCTCGTTGGTGTGTGGTTGGTTGTGTAAGACTTGTGTTAAAATTGTAAAGCGACCTTGAGTATCTTGAAAGGCGCTATATAAATTGAACATTAATTTATCACTATGAATAGATTTTTAGTCCCCATAGATTGGTCATGATACATTCAGGAAATTGAAGTACTGTAAGAGTTAAATTAGAGGATGGTTAGAGTGTCTGGGTATCAATAACACTGAATGATCAGCAGTTTGAAATGGAGAACGCATGAGTTGATGGAGGAAGCCATTACACCAGCTGAAGTTCCACCACACACACTGGTAACTGTCACCTGACTGAGGAGACCTACAACTAGCAGACTGGACATCTGAGAGACAATGGAGGGAAATAGAAAACACACCTGTGTATGACATCATGAGACAGTGACCTGTGGTCAAATCTGATTGGTAAAATCTCAGTTCTAAAGAATAACAACGTATCCTCAAAACTCCAACATTCTACAGTCACATGACAACAGTGATAAATGTAGGAGAGTCTTGAGTCTGCACCTGAGCAGACTACACTGATGGGAGGTCAACTGAGGACAGACCAACACTGATTTAAGATCCTCATTGTGAACTGAGATTCACCAACAGTGTCCTCCCTCTGAAGTAATAAAGTGATGTTATGATGTCATGACCCAGAACTCTTACTGGTCTGTAGTGTGTTAGCGAGGTCTGTCTGGTTCATGTTCCTCAGGACGTGCAGTGTGATCTTCATCGCCCCCTCTCTGACACTGCTCTGATCCTCCTCATCCTCCACCTGTCTCTCAGTGCATGCTGGGTAATCTGGACTCAGTAGATTCTTGAATCTCTTCAGCTCATTTTTCACCAGAGAGATGATTTTGTGCTCCAGCTCCTGAATAAACAGTATCAGTAAAACTACAGTGTTACAGACAGATGATTATAACACTGGATAATCCATTAAACATAAGAGAGGACTGAACTGAGAGGGACTGGGTGGTCCTGTGGACATTATGGTTTATTACAAAAGTTTAAGTACAAAAGTCTAATATATATATATATATATATATATATATATATATATATATATATATATATATATATATATATATATATATATAATATATTATAATAAATATAAAGTTTCAATTGTAGGTAGTTTTATAAATGATCTGTGATGTAAACACTAATGATAAGACCCTTCTCCCACACACACACAATAAACACAATCCACATACACAAAATACAACCACAGAGCTCAAGCAAGACAGAACATAATACAATATCTCCCAATACAAGAACCACCACAGAACAAGAGAATCAATAGAGATTAAATAGGACAGACTAACAAGAGAAGGGACAGAGATTAAATAGGACAGACTAACAAGAGAAGGGACATCGATTAAATAGGACAGACTAACAAGAGAAGTCAACTGTGAAGAGGTGGGACTGATAATCACAGGGTGGAGTTACTGAATGGAAGGAGGGACAGACAGACATGAAAAACACATGGGAAGTATAAACAGGGAAAGGCTGGGCGGGGCTAGAGGGACCAAACAGACAGATTGACAGGAGAGGGTGGAGCTCAGCATGACACCCTACACACACACACACACACACACACACACATATACACACACACACACACACACACACACACGAACACACACACACACACACACACACACACACACACACACATACACACACACAAACACACACACACATACACACACACACACACACACACACACACACACATACACACATACACACACACACACACACACGAACACACACACACACACAAACACACACACACATACACACACACACACGAACACACGAACACACACACACATACACACCTTGAATACTGACTCCAGTTTGTCTTTAGAAATCTTTACAGGTTTCTTTTGGGCACTATGGTCAAACAGAACAAACAACTTTAACAACTTTTACATTTTATAGACATGAATTCATATATATGTTACATTCATGACTACATGTTAGATTCATGAATACATGTTATATTCAGGTACATGATGATGATGATGATCAGGGCCTGAAATTCCTTTTTCAAAATGAGTGGGAATTCCCCCCTTAAATGTGTCACATAAGGGGGATTTCTACATTTTGGGGGTGGGGGGGATACTTCTGGTGAACCTAAATACAGGTCTTGCTGTGCTTCAACAAGATATATATATACACACATACATATATATGTATATAATATATATATATATATATATATATATACACACACACATATATATGTATATAATATATATATATATATATATATATATATATATATATATATATATATATATATATATACACACACACACATATATATGTATATAATATATATACATTGTAACTTGTCTCTTGGTTCTTCTCTACCCTGATCTGTCCTCTCCTTGGTCTTTCTTTTCAAAAAAAAAAAAAAACATTCCAACTGCTCTCTTGGAGGGCCAAGCTGAAATTAGCATACATTGGTTAGGCTTGTTATAACTTAATTTTACCTCTGTTTTGTGTGCTGAAATGTGTAATCACATCACAATCAGCTAACTGGGCATCAGGCAGAATTTTATGCATTGCAGTAATCCAGGGTTGCCAACTCTCACGCAATGAGCGTGAGACACATGCATTTGACCATCTTCACACGCCCAAACGCCATACATCCGATTTCTCACGCTGAAAAAATCTAGTTTATTTACCTCTCATCTACATCTATGATTCAATGAGTTACTAGTTCGCTTATATCGCTCTGATATAATACTTAAATGTGTCCATTTTACACCCCCCCAACAATTTACTCATGCACACCCCGCCCCCGGCCAATATTTCACACACACGCCTCCACCCCCCTCCCTCCTGAAATCAAATCTCACTCAGTGATAAAGTTGGCAACCCTGGTAATCTGTTTTTTTGCACTTCTCCTCCGTTATTGACCACCTCTTTCAGATCAGCCTCGCGCTTTCCTTTCAGTGCTGCTGTATGAGAGACACTAGCCGAGTGGCGACTTAAAGTCGATGTTTTGTAGCATCGGCTGGTAAAAGGCACAGCACCGTACATTTTACAAATCGAGCAGCTCATTTCACCGCTATAAAGTTCGAGCCAAGGATATATTCTTGGCCAGTTGGACTGAATCAGGCATGAAAATCTGTCACCTTTCGGCGAAATTCGCCGTTTTGAAGTTGAAAAGGGTGACCTACGTGAATCGTGTAGATCCGATGAGTTTTTGTTGGGGGGGGGGGGGGGGTCCGGAGATTATATGTATATATATTTTAATTATCATATTGACTTAATAAGCAAACAGAGCACTTCCGAAATCGGCAATTTCAATGACACAGTGTCCAGCAGTTTCCGCCCAGAACCTTCATAGAGGCTAAATAGCGTTTCAATCTTACGAATGTTCTTCATTCATGTTATTCATTTACTGCTAAGCGGGACAAGAAGCAGGACCTAGTGCTACACCGGGGACAAGGCAGAAGAGCGTACATTTACCACTACATTTACCACATCGTACATTTACCACTACATTTACCAGATCGTACATTTACCACTACATTTACCAGAGCGTACATTTACCACTACATTTACCAGATCGTACATTTACCACTATATTTACCAGATCGTACATTTACCACTACATTTACCAGATCGTACATTTACCACTATATTTACCAGATCGTACATTTACCACTACATTTACCAGATCGTACATTTACCACTACATTTACCACTACATTTACCACATCGTACATTTACCACTACATTTACCACTACATTTACCACTACATTTACCAGATCATACATTTACCACTACATTTACCAGATCGTACATTTACCACTACATTTACCACATCGTACATTTACCACTACATTTACCACATCGTACATTTACCACTACATTTACCACATCGTAATCGGGTTATTAATGGTTTCAATCGTTTTCATATTTTGCGGTAAAACAAAGTTACTGCCGTTCGCTACAGCGTTGAACACTGTCAGAGCCACAAGCTCTTGTGATAAATAGGTAGATAGATGGGCCCATTAAGTTCGCGTCAACCCTGTGTAGTTAACAGTGACATAAAATAAGAAACAAGATTGTTTTTTCTAGTGTCTGTAATTGTAACTGGTGAATCCAGGGACGTGTGAGGACATTCGCGCCAGGGCTGAAAAGGTTGAAGATGAAGTTGTAAACGCTTGTCGTTTGAGTCTACCCTGTGCTTTAGCCCATGTTAGAAAATAAAAACACGTGAACCTGGTATTTTAACACTCATTTTCACCGCTGATGTATTTATCGGTTCGTTAAGATGTAATGGTTTTGACTGAGCCATCTGGAATGGCGAAAGCGGCCTCTCGCGTTTACGGATCTGGCTCCATACATTGAATCCATTGACAAGACAGTCAAAAAATTTTTTTTTATGGATTTTACTATATTTTACGGAGCCCGTAAGGTGACATCATGTAAAAAAAAAAATACCACGACTTATTAACGCGTGGGAACGAGATACTAATGTCGCCTTTCACACGCGGCAACAAAGTTTATTTTTTCACAGCAAAGCAAGCAGATCCCAGGGATGTTCGCGAACTGACTGCCCAAGAAAGGTAAACCTGGCTTTATATAAAGTAATACTTAATTATCTCGTTCGCACACATTAATTATCTCGTTCGCACGCGTTAGTAAGTCGTGGCCACGCGTTATTATATTTTTTACATGATGTCACCTTACGGGCTCTGTAATATTTGGCATCACCTGTCGCTGTATCCCCGTACACCAGCAAACACCCCCCCCCGTCGCCGTATCCCCATGACGTCACATGCCCCGACCCCCCGGTCTTCTCACCTTTTTAACCCCTGACCCATTTTCATGCCTGCTGAAACATATCTTTGGACTGCTGCTTTAGTTTACTACCGTCACCTGTGTGTGAATCCTGAGGATTAGTTTGGTCAACGTCGCCGCCGCTGCGATGCTAGGAAGAGTGAGAGCGCCGAGTGCAGCGTCCAGTACGGACGTCGGTCTGTCCGACTATCTGTCCGTCTCACAATACAAACAGAGCTATTGTTTTGCTGAACGTTTTCGCTGTAATTGTGTGCAGGAGTTTCCCGCATTATTATGGATAAAATTGCGGGAATCGAAGAAATAGTGCGCAATTCCTGCAATCCCGCACTGAAATTCAGGCCCTGATGATAATGATGATGTAGCACATGTGGAATAACCCAACACATCTGAACATGTGACGGTTCACAGGACTCCCAGACTGAGGGACACTGAACCCAAATGCTGTAGTGATAGTAGAACAAACACAGAGAACCTGCACCTGACTTTAACTCTGGTGATGTAGAATAATGTTTATGTGAATAGTGCCTCACTTTATTATAAACACCTTGTACTGGTACACACTAGACACTTTATTAGAAACACCTTGTACCGGTACACACTAGACACTTTATTAGAAACACCTTGTACCGGTACACACTAGACACTTTATTAGAAACACCTTGTACCGGTACATACTAGACACTTTATTAGAAACACCTTGTACTGGTACACACTAGACACTTTATTAGAAAAAAACTTGCAGTTCTGAATCAGTCTAGTTCTTGTATTTCTCATCGTGTTTACTCTCATAATGATGATTCAAATTGTAATCCTGTTCTTCACAAACTAAATACACAGCTAAAAACTGTCATTAGTGTATCACTCACTGTAGGTCAGAGGTCACAGGTCCACTGCTGAGATCAGGAGGCTCACCCATGGACCAGTCACTCTTCATAGACACATAGCTGGGTACTGGAGATGATTCACTCTTCATAGACACACAGCTGGGTAGTGGAGATGATTCACTCTCCATTAACACACAGCTGGGTACTGGAGGTGATTCACTCTTCATTAACACACAGCCGGGTACTGGAGATGATTCACTATTCATAGACACACAGCTGGATAGTGGAGATGCTGCTCTCTTCACCCTGATGAAGATGAGGAAAGTGTTGAGTAATTACGTCCTTCACTACATCTCATTTATCCTGAATATTCCCTCTTCCTGTTTCCTCAGATTAAGTGCTGATGTAAAGCTCCTCACTTTGGGTCAGAGGTTCCTCCTCCACTGCTGGAGTTATGAGGCTCCATCATGGAGTTGTTCCTCTTCACACACACACAGCTGGACACTGGAGATGCTACTCTCTGCTCCCTGTCAACAGTTCATCATAAAGAGGAGGAGCAGGACACTGAAACACTGATTATAATGAACCTGGTGTCACTGCAGGATGAATCTGTCCCGTATAAACATATGCAACGTTGATGCAAGATTGATGTAACGGTGTGTGACATTTGTTGCCATTACATTACAGTAAATCTTTTAAATGATCAGTATTGTCCAGCACTACACAGTTAAAACCAGTGCAAATGAAATCTGAAAATTTATATAGTCTAGTTCAGAATTAACCAAATACATTTGCGGATCTGTAATCAAAACGAAAGAGCATTTTAACAACAGTCCCTTCAGCCGCGCATGCGCGTATGTGAAATGTAAGGTTGTCGAAACATTCAGTCTAAATGTAGCATATCGACGAGACGTTTTACCGACGATGTACTTAGAAATGACCGTCTAGATTACCGTGAAAACAGAATAACGTTGTATTTCAGACCCAGACATTTATGTAGTTGGACCAGACACTTCCGTGATGAAACAGGGCGACCCGTAGTCCATCTACACCTGTGCACTTTCGCTTTTATGTAACGAGAATAAAACTTTACACCAAACACGGTTTAAAAAGTAGCATACTCGGGAAAAGTAGTTAAGCCCAAGGTAAATGACTGTCCTTTAATCCGCACGCCAGTAAGTGATATTGAAGGATAATTAACTTACAACGAAACACTCCGTCTGCTCTTCTGTAGCGGCGGGGAGTGACGTACCCGCTTTGTGACGTACTCGCTTTGCTTTAGTTACTTTCGATATCGACTCGTCACAGGAAGTGATGTCATTTAGGTGATGAACCTCTACGGACTCTTCGTGTGTTTTTATAACTCTGTAGTACCAAGATTTACAGTAATACCAAGTGATAATGGATATAAAAAAAACACAAAAACAACTGATAAAATACCTATTGTGTAACGTAGCTTGCGCCACGGAGCGAGGAGACGGACACAATCGCTGAGAAGAGCGAGATTTATTCAGGGGAATACCGTATTCATCGTCGGATAGCCAGGCAGGGTCAATCACAGGAGGGCAGTCCGTAAAACAAGCAAAGACAGGCATCACAACACAGGGAGCACGGGAAACGGGGAAAACACGAATACGGTCAGGTACAGAGAACAGCGAAGAACAGACACGATCACAAATCAAATTCAAAATACCGGACAAAGGACATGGGAGACTCAGGGGCATATATACACAGGACTAAACTAGGGACAGGTGATGACAATGACACAGGGGCGTGGTAACAAACAAGGAAACACGAAGACAAACGAGCAGGGCGGGACAAACAGGCAGGGAACACGGACATGAGGGAACCCAGAGTGACAGCTACGAGAGGGGGCGTTGCCCTACGTGACATATTGCTAAAACCAATTTCTCTTTTTGGGTGGCGATTGTCATTGATTGTGGGGCTTTCAACAAATAATACAATCTTATTTAGTTTTTTACGACTGCTAACATGCGTTTGTCCAATCTGTAGTCACATTTTCAAAACTCTAAACACAGTGAACACAACATCAGTCTTCAGTGGCTGTACAATTAGTACAATCCATCTTGTTTTTGCACAAAATCAGTCATTTAACATGTTTCTATAATGCTTACATTTTCTATACACACAAGGTTATCCAATAACAAAATTCTTGATCATTTTTGTCTTATTTACAAATGCTTGCACACAGTATGTCAAAAATGAAAACCTGAGGTTCAAAACCTTAAATATTGTATAAAATACAAAGTTCTTCAAAAACAAAGACAGCTGGAAAGCTATTACTGTAATATATTTTTTGCACATATAGATCAGTGAAATAAATGTACAGTACAGTAATGTACCTGGTCAGAGAGGAGCAAATATAACAATTTGTCCTGCAATCTCAAGTGCTGGTTTGGTCCTTCACAAATGCCAGATTGGTTCCTATAACAGTGACCTCCTTCTTTGATTTTTGAATGAACTCTACCAACAACTGGTTCCAGAAGCAGAAAGGGAACAGGTGGGAGGAAACATGAGAACATCTGTGATGGGACGATGTAGCATTTTGTCATTCTCATGTCATCACAAACTGGTTTATAGACCACCCAAGAGTGATGTCCCTTTTCCTCCCGCCCTACTCGACTTTCCTCAACACCACTAAGGAAATTTTTTCAGTCTGGAGGTGGAAGGTGTATGATCATCGGCCCCATGACCAAATGTCCCTGCTGCATGCAATGGATCCCGGCTGCAGAGACATTTCAGCTGAAGACTGCCAGGGGTGAATAAGGCATACCAAGCTTTTCTTTCACAGGTGCATGGCAAGGGCCAACATCAGATGTGATGTGGATGAAAACATGTGGCCAACTGCTGAAGACCGTTTAGATTAGACCAGACTGTTCAGTTTTGTATTCTGTTTTTCCCCCTTGTGTGGCTTTTTTTGTATATGTGTATTTTTACACATATGGGACTATGGCTAATTATATTTACAATTACGATAATTATTTTTTGGGTTAGGCCACAATTTGCAGTAATGTCCCTAATACAGTAAAATATACCCTTTACTGCAAAACTGTTACTGACTCCTTTTTTGTCTAATCTACATTCCATATAGTACCTAACAGTAAATATCACTCATTGTGTAGACAGTATGTTGCCAAAAATGCACACATTTGAAAAAAAATTCCAAATGAAGCGGATTACAGTAAAAATTAACTGACTAAGAAACAGATGTTACTGTAAAATGTCTGTTGTTTGCTGGGAGAGGGTAAAATATTTAATGTAATACTGTTTCTGTATTGCCATCAAATGTTAGTTTTTTACAGTGGTTGTGCAGTGATTGACTCTGTTCATCTCGAAAAGAGAATATGTGCTAGTGTTTGTAATAATGATTGGATACTGAACCAGATTTGCTGTGTTTTAACAAAGTTGTTTGCATTGTGAAATGCAGAGTTGTTATTTAGTTAAGAAAATGCGCTTTTGAACACGATATTAACTATTTGGCTATTTGTGTGAGGTCATTGTGTTGCTGTGTTTAGAGTTTTGACAATGTATCACAAGTATTGGGAAATGCACGTTTAGTCGTCAAAAACTGTAAATGACAATTATAATATAGTGATAACAATATGCAAAGTGATAATTATTGGGGTTAGGTGGACCAAGAAAAGAGGGAGAGAGAAAGAATAAAATGGGAAAAGACAAAGAGGCAGGAAAAGAAAGAAGAAGAATATATATATATATATATATATATATATATATATATATATATATATATATAAATTTAAAAATAATAATAATAATAATAAAAATAATAAAATAAAACACGCAACCAGCTCAAATGACCACTGCAAAGAAGAACAGAAAGTAAACCAAATACATATAGTACAAATGAGTGCGATGTATGGGTGTGTGTGAGTGTGTGTTTATGTGCAACCTAAAAGTACAACATAGGATAGATGTATGGAATGTGGATAGCAAGGGTGGGTAGCTGCGACAACATTCCCCCAGAGGCCAGAGGCGGGCAGAGAAAGACCCGGGAATCCCACCCGCCCACGGCCCCCCAAGGAGCGGTGGAGTACCAGAGCCGCACTTCCCAGAAACCCTCACATGCCCGCCACCGCAGGCGGGAGAGAGAGACCCCGGACAGCGCCCCACCAGCCAAGGAGCGCAGGTCCAGGGGAACCAGAGGGAACAGAGCCCCCTGTAAGGTTTTTTTAATTGCCTTGTCTTTTGTTCGTTCATTAATATTCCAACTTTTTTATCATTCTAAAAGATTGTGTACAGGAAACAAATCGGACATAATTTCTTTTCATTGTAGCCTACAGCGATTTTGCAAATAATTTTAGGCTGTGGTAGGGTCTGGGTCTCCACGGGCGATGGGCGTCTGGGACCTCGAGGTAAGCTGGGAGATCGATACGCAGGCCCTTATGTCATTACTAAACGTGTTAACCCAGTGGCACACAAGAGCAGTCTGCCAGAAGACCGCCGCGTATCCTGGGCCTTCCATGTATCGGCCCTCAAACTCTTCCGCGAGGGGCTGCTGAGCGACAGCGAGACTGCTAGGCCGCCCTCGCCCCTGCATCTTCTGGACGGTCCAGCGTACCAACTGATGGACTCCAGACGCAGGGGTAAGGGGCTCCAGTATCTGGTGGACTGGGTAGGCTACGGGCCTGAGGAGCGTAGTTGGGTTCTGGTCTCCCAGGTGCTGGACCCCTCCCTTATCGCCTCCTTCCACCAGGCTCATCCCGACCGACCTGCGTCTTGGGGTCCTGGAAGACCAAGGATATATCGGCCTTGGGGGGGGGGGGCTCTGTCACGGTGGGCCACCAGAGGGTGCGTGTACACACTCACACACACACAATGCGAGCACAATGTTGCAGTTAAAACCTGACATCATATCAAAAACCTTAGTGTCACATTTGACTATGATATAAGCTTTAAACACCATGTTCATAATGTGTTTAGATTCAGTCATTCATTCAATCACCTTCAATCACCGTATTTTTTACTTTGACCTTTTTTCTTTATTTTACTTTTCATTACAAGGTGAAGGTAGGCACACTGTATTATCTTCCATTAGCAAATGTGAGGGGTTATGTACTGGGGTGTGTGTGTGTGTGAGAGAGAGTTTCTTCCCATAAAACCCTGTGAATGTTCCAACTTACCTGTTCAAACTGACACATGTAAATGTGAAATAAATGTGCCATGCTTGTCAGTTTTCTTTCACCGCAATCAAAATTTGTCCTCTGCTTTTTACCCATCTGTGCAGTTAGAACCAGGCCCGTTGACAGTCTTGCTGGGGCCCGGGACAAGAAAGTTTCATGTGCCCCCCCCCCCGCGCATCATTTGAATTTCCTCTGTAGCAGACAATCCTTCTGTTAGGTCATATAGTATATAATATAGCCACACATCAAAGCTGTTTCTGACAGCTGACTAGGCCTGTCGCGATAATTACATTATCGACTTATCGTACGATAATTTTTTTAACCGCGATCATTTTTGCTGATGTCGATAATTGACCATTGGGTTTCCGCTCAAATTTGTTTACATGAGAATAAACCGCAACTACGTTAGATTTCAATAACGTCAATAACAGTGCCTCCACGCACACAGGTGGAGATGTGTTAGCTCGTGAACGTATTTGAGGCTAATAGGACTCGAAATAATTCTCTTTTTATCACATTATTTAATGGTTGTTTATTATAGTGACCGTAGCGCGCGACTCCGCTCACCTCGCGCGAACCTCCGCGAACGGTGAAAGCGTTGTTGTTCGAAACGATATGTGGTAGTATAAAGGAAATCCCCTCAAAAACAGTGGAAGGAACATTTACCTGACGAATTTTAATGTTGCTTTGTGTTTCAGGTTTGAAAAGTGCTGGAATTTAGGCTAAAGTACTTGAAAATACTTGAAATTGTAACTACTTCGTTTCACAATAAATATCTGACTGACTGAACAGTTAACAAATACGAGCCTCTTGTAATTCCAGGATGAAACATGAGAGAATGTGAAGACGTTCTAAGATTGGGCGTTTTGAAAATAAACAACCCTTAAATGATGTGATAAAAAGCTAATTATTTCGAGTATATGTATAAATATTTAACTTAATTAAGTTTAACGTGCTGGGAAATATTGAAATGGACCTTTAAAGTGACGTACAAATGCTTTATGAATTAAACTCCGCATAGCCCGAATATGAACTCCGCAAACATGACTTTGTTCATTGCGCTGCGGCGCGCGAGCGCGAAGTTACAAAATTCGAGAGGTGCACGACCTCGGGAATCGACAGTGCGCGAGGCCACCGCGATTACGTAATTTTCGCCGCGCAGACCCTCGCTCGGCTCACGATGCGTCAAGTTTAAACCAGGCTTAAACCAGACTTAACTCGCTATATAGCCAAAGAGATGCTGCCGTTAAATACAGTCAGAAAACATTTATAAACATGCTGCAAAGATTTAACATGCAGTATGAACTGCCAAAGAAAACCTTTATCTTTCAAACTGCCATTCCAACCTTATATAATGAAGTCACGTGTTCTGAAGGAGATTAGACATCTCATTTTACTCTGCCACTACAGATATGTGGTCAAGCTCAAATATGAACCCATACATGAGCTTTACAATACATTACTGCCAACTGGTGTAATTGTATTATTATGCTACTATATTATTATTGTGGCACATTGTCTTAAAGCTCCTTTGGGGAGCCCAGAAGCAAGAAAAATTTTTATAATGGCACTTTAAAATGACAATATTATTGTTTATCGCAATAATTTCTGGGACAATATATCGTTCTGAAAATTTTGTTATCGTGACAGGCCTACAGCTGACTGGTTTATACTTGACGCGTCGCCAGTGGCGCGAGGGTTCGCGCGAAAATGACGTAATCGCAGTGGCCCTGCCCGTACGCGAGGGCCTCGCGCGCTGTCGGTTCGCAAGGTCGTGCCCCTCTCGAATTTTGTAACTTCGCGCGAGTCGCGCTTCAGCGGGGTTCATACACCTTTACAAGGTGGAATTCAAGCACGTGTACGTCACTTTAAAGGTCCATTTGAATATTTTCCAGCACGTTAAACTTAATTTAGTTAAATATTTATACATATACTCGAAATGATTCGAAATAATTCGCTTTTTATCACATTATTTAATGGTTGTTTATTTTCAAAACGCCCAATCTTAACGTCTTCACGAGAACTGTTCAGTCAGACAGCTATTTGTTGTGAAACAAAGTAGTTACAATTTCAAGTATTTTCAAGTACTTTAGCCTAAATTCCAGCACTTTTCAAACCTGGAACACAATGCAACTTTAAAATTCGTCAGGTAAATGTTTTTCCTTTCTTTTCTGCGCTCCAGATTTCTGTATTTACTTTAACTATCCACCACTGTATTTCCCGCTGTTGGGCCAGTACCAGCCGGCTACGGTCGGTGCTGGATCAAACCATTTTCCAGTGGGAGGCGGGGGTGTATGCACTTAATGGAAAATATGCAGATAGGTAAAAAACATATATTGAGCCATTGAGCTTATTATTAGTACATAATTTTATATTAATTAAAGATTTCAAGATTATTTAAAAATTATAGACTTTAAATAAAAAATAAATTGCTGGGCTCTTTGATGGGCCCCCCTGGCCCTAGGGCCCGGGACAACAGACCCGGTTGTCCCCCCCTGTCGACGGGGCTGGTTAGAACACACACATATACACTAGTGATTACTAGGGGGCTGTGGTGCACACGTACCCAGAGCGGTGGGCAGCCCTAGCCCAGCACCCGGGGTGCAGTTGGCGTTAGGGGCCTTGCTCAAGGGCACCTCAGTCATGGCCTCAGGCCTGGGAATTAAATCCACGACCCTCCAGTCACAAGACCAGTTCCCTACCACCAGACCATGATATATATATATATATATATATATATATATATATATATATATATATATATATATATATATATATATATATATATATATATATTACACATACCATGGAAATATAAAATTGAGATTAAAATATAGATAAAGAGTGGCTATAAATGCATCTGCATTAACATTAACTTTATAATATAGAGGCTGCTGCTGCTTTGGAATCATAAGATTAGACATCTGGGTAAGATTGTGAGACATCGCTGACAAACACGAATAAAATAGATAGCGTTACATTCTTTAAACTGTCCTGCAGCACAATTTATGGTTTGTATCCATGTTACCCTATTATAAGCATGAGCATTTCCTTCGTGAACATCTCCCATGAAAATCAAACTTTAAATCTGTCTGTCTCCAACATCTCACATTTTAAGCACTGAAAGTATTAGTTAACATGTGTCTAGTAAAGCTTAAATCATCGCTTACAGTTTATAAATAAGTCAAATAAAATCTTGCGACGCTGTGCTGGAGGAAGCAGGAGGCACGACAAGCGTCTTGCAGTGAACACAGAACATTTATTTCCTCTTAACGACGTGAAGCTCCGGGTGGAGTGCGAGCAGCACAAACTCCACACTCGCGCTGACACGGAACTTTAGACAAAGACGAGCACTAGACACTGCGTGAACGCACATTAAATAGGTGAATTACACAGACCCACGTGACCTCGAGACAAGGCACAGGTGTAACAAACGAACACGCTCACAAACAACCCACACCCACGGAAGTACAAACATGGACATAACGACACACAGACAACGTAGCGGCATGCCCACAGGGAAGGGTCCGGAGCTGTTCCGTGACAGAACCCCCCGCCAGGGGCTCGCTACACCCGGAGCGTCCCGCGCAGCTGGAAAGCCCCAAACCAACACTGACGGGCAGGTCTGGAGCTGCCGGGATCACGAGCCTCCGAGAGCCTTCACCCCCGACGGCGGGAACCGCCGCGAACAGCTCTAGCACACCCTGCCTGGGAAGACAGGGGAAAATACATTAAACAAAGGCACAAGCACAACCACGCACACAGGAACACTGAACATAAAGGGCACAAAAGGGAACAGGGGGTTCGGGAGAAACACGGGGGCTGACACACAAACAGGGACAGGCAGCCATGACAATGGTTGAACCGCCTGCCAAAGCGCTAGTGGTGGCGCTATCCCTCCAGGGAATGCAGGAGGAGCGGGCGCAGCGGACAGAACCGGCGGCGGAGTCCCTCCAGTCCTCGGCGCCGCGCCACCAGCACGTGTTGCACCCCTCGGTGCGCTATTGGTCCTTGCGCCCGGGGTTTTCTCCCGAGGAGCGGCGACCCTCTCCTTGGGCTTCGCCGGAACCGGGACTTGGTGCCGCATGCCGGCGGGCTTCCGCAGCGTCTCCCTAGGCGCACCGAAGCCCCACCTTGGCCCACTGACCACGTCGTGTCCCTTTGGCGGTACCGGGATCACCGACGCGTCAGCCCTCGACATCTCCATCGGCTCCTCCTCCTCCTCCGAGACACTCCGGTCCAGGGACATGGGCTCCTCCGAACTCAATGTTTTCCAAAATTTTAAAAAATTAAATTTAAACAAAATCTCTCACTCTCTCACTCTCTCACTCACTCGCACACTATTTGCCGCACTTTCTGGAGCTGGAGGTGCCGTGTTTGTCTTTATTTGTCTTTATTCTTCAGTATATACATGTCGAACTCTTCTCTCTCACTATTTAAAGAAATCACTGTTAAAAATAACTGAATGACTGAAAAAACTGTTTCAGCATAAGTCAGGAATGACTTTACAACTAGCATTAAGCATTACCATACCTTTGAGTATACACTGGTCCAAAGATGAACTTGTTTTCTGCCTCATCCAAAGAAATGTTGTGTAAAACTGACAAGGCAAGAGTAATGGCCTATCATAGAAAAAGAAGATAGATAGCATAAGAAACAAATACTTGCTGACTTTCACTAATACCATATTCTTAAAAATTCACCTCAGGCATGAGTACATCCAGGATAAATTTTATCCTATCCAGCGAAGACAAGACTAGTTAGTGCATCTAGTTAGTAGGTCATTCAGGTAGCTATAGAGCGAGTCAATCTGCTCTTCGTCTTCAATATAGGTCATGACTCGTTGTCCTCTAGGACTCCTGAAATTGTCTATCCACTTGGATGCCACTTGTCCACTTATGACATTCTACAATATAAAAAAAAAACACCAAAAAGGGATGAATATTTTTAAAAAGTACTGAAAGACCAATACCTTATCTAAACTTCACATGCTGAACAATATGTTGGGCTAAAACATACCATCAAATGTTCATCTGCACCATGGATGTTTGTGATGAAGTCCAGTAGCAATGCATTTTCAGAATTTCGTGCAGCCCTGCTTGCATCGGCAGCCTCACAGATTTGCTTCTCTCTGTGGAAAATGTTCACTTTCCTTGAGTGAAAAGAACAACTGACAATGCATCTTTCACACAGGTGTCAAACCTGTCCACAGAGGGCTGGTATGGCTGTAGGTTTTCTTTTCAGCAAAATAGGAGCTCAAGTGAACAGTGGTTTAAAGATTGATACTGACTTTTACCAGTGGAATAAGGTGTGTTCTTGTTTTGTAAGGAAACCTAGAGCCACACGAGCCCATTGAGGAGTTTTGATGCCCGTGATCTACTAAAATGAAATTAATGTTCATGATCAAAACCTGCATTAGTTATTCCTGTAAAACAGACTAAATGAATACTCTACTAAACAACATCCGATATTATGTTGACCTTTTAAAGTTTCCTGGTTTTACCTTGGAGCTGAGGATGCATCACTGTCTGTTTATTTGCAAATAAATTCTTTAAAAGTCAGACAAAATGATTTTCTCAATTTTGTCTCTCATAGTTGAGGTCTACCTATGATGTCAATTACAGGCCTCTCTCATCTTTTTAAGTGGGAGAACTTGTACAATTGGTGACTGACTAAATACTTATTTTCCCCACTGTATATCTTGGGCCGAGGTCAGCCCAAGGGTCCATCACGTGCACTAGCCCATGGGTCCATCACGTGCACCAGCCCATGGGTCCATCACGTGCACCAGCCCATGGGTCCATCACGTGCACCAGCCCAGGAGTCCATCACGTGCACCAGCACCAGAGAGGTCATAGTGAGCCAGGTGTCTCGGTGTGTGTGTGCAACACACGTCCATGTTGAAGTATGTATGTAACATACGAGGTGCATGTGTAACATACGAGGTGTGTTGGTAACATGGACACCTTGAGTGTTGTAACACCTCTTTGGTCAAGTTCTAACTAATCTCTCAAGATTCACGATGAGTTCCAAAACATTGATTAAATAAGAATAGTGTCTCCTAGTCCTCACGGTTGGCGTCTGCATCATTGCTCTTGTCTGTCTTGGATCATGAGGAGAAGATCATGGGTATTGGCCTCCTTTACAGAACACAACACTGGTCTCTCTGGACTCAACCTGCTTTTGCTTGTAGCCACTTACTTGATAAGAGACACACAGAAGTTTATATTAAAGGGTATTAAAGAGTATTAAAGAGTATTAAAGAGTATCCATAATCTGCACCCACTAACAGTACGTTTGGAAAATGGTCAGACAGTAAACAAACACCATTAAACAAAGATCCACAAAGGCTTGCAAACTTCTGAAAGCACATGGCACAACCCTGAACTAGCAATAGAGAATATATTAGAATATGCTAATTTATGGTAACTATAAGTTCTGTGTTCATCAGGCATGAGTACCTGGCTATAAGTCCAACATGGGTTGCATCATCTTGCTTCAGTGCAGAGTATGTCAGAGTACATATTGGCTTGCATGATAACTGTTACCATACGTAGAGCGTACAACATGTGACAGCAGCATCTATAACTATACTTTGATCTGTACAGGTTTGATTCAAACATTGTCTCAGTGGACAGGCTATAATCTTCTGTGTTTTAACTCCTGTTTAGTTTTATTATTCTGCAACCCTTTTTACGCCAAACACAGAACAGGCACACCTGCCTTCAGGGGGTGTTTTATTTTGTCACACTATAAACTTCAAATTCCAGAGGATTGAATCATCTAGTTTCCTCAAACGCAATTTAATTTTAGCACGCTATAATGGAATTAAACACACCTGGCTTCAGTAAATGCTATTTCTTTTTGTCATGCAACTTCGACTTCAACTTTCCCTTATAAAACTTCTGTTTACCACTTCTGGTGAGTTTAATAATCTGCTTATGTGGAGGTTTATTTATTTATTTGAGAAACTACTTGTGTGTGAATTTAAATATGCCACAACAACACCTCCACCAACAACACAACACCTCCCTCCATTAAAAAGCAACACAGACCCAATCACTTCAGCACCATGGACAGGGACCAGTTATAAACAATACATTGTATTCAATTATGCCTCTACACTGCTCTCCATTATAAAGCAATACAGAAGCACCACAGACAGGTAGAAGGTATAAACAAACACTCTTGTAGTCAGGAAACAATGAACTCAGACCCACATCACCGAGCACTACTGATGCTTGAGTGACAAACATGTTTCTAGCAACTAAAATAAATCGAAATGTCTAAGTCATCAGATCGATTACAAGCAAATGTAGTCACCAATTAGCTGGTCGTTGAAATATGTATTGTTTGAGAATCAAGATGTCTTTGTACTAGGCAAGCCAGCAATGTGTCTTTGTGCTCTGTAACAGTCGGAACCCAGTATTTACAGGTCAGGTTACTAACCTCTTGGCTTAGATATCTCCATAAGTATCTGACATCTTACCATGGCTGGCCGTCCTTCATCTAAACCTGAACCCCAGTACTGATCCTGCCGTTTGAAGAAACCCGAATGGTGGATGTGGGACTGGCCACTCAGTTTTCACAGTTTGATCATGTTACTTTCATCACTAGGACATTTATATTTCCTTTGTACATCAGAACCATGTATCCGTTTGATCTGTCCAATATACGATTAGCGGCAATGACCAGTAGTTTTTTGTATTTTTGGAGGCATTTTCACCTTTGAGGAACTGCCTATTGACTTCAACACATTCAGATGAGGCTGCAATCATACGCCAATGCTCTTCAAGTTTATAATTTCACCTGTCCTGTATATGTCCTCATACAGAGCTAATTTTCCCTGTTTCATTTCTCCACATGGCTGCCCGCCTGCTTGAGGAATAATGAGATGAGGAGAGACAAGCGATCCATCCTGGGCCGGCCACCTCCTGCCTAACCGGATGCCTACACCATGATGGACATTATTACATCTTTTACATTCTGTCTACATTCTGTCTATATTGTTGTTGTTGTCATGGTGACCGGTGTCGGCCAGAGGAGGATGGGCTCCCCCACTGAGTCTTGGTTCCTCTCAAGGTTTCTTCCTCATGCAAAAAAACTAGGGAGTTTTTCCTTGCCACTGTCGCCATTGGCTTGCTCACTGGGGGCTAGGACTCGGCACTTGTAAAGCTGCTTTGTGACAACAACTGTTGTAAAAAGCGCTATATAAATAAAATTTGATTGATTGATTGATTCAAGTACTAAAGTTATCTGTGAGTACAGCTATAGTGAATCACAGCTTCTGGACACATTTGGAAAGTGTCATTTATCCAGCTGTTTAGTAACGTTTAAAGTAAAAAGCTTTTTGTTTGCGTAGTAAAGAACAATTGAGGAATAATCAGCTGTGGCTGCTAATACTCCTCTCAGTTGAATTTTCCATGTTCAATTAGTGCACTAGTTTGATGCACTATGTAAACATTCATAAAAGTTTGCCCAGTATTACGTTGCGTATTATTCAACATGTGGTGGAAAACTGCAAACGTGTAGAGCTGGATTGAGGAAAAACTGGGAATACTGGCAATAAAGAGAAATACATATTAGACCTGACATTAGTTTAATCACCAATATAGTGAAAAGTATTTTTTTTCAGGCAAATATAGACAGTGGAGAAAATATTTAGTATTTCATGACTGAATATGGAGGGACAAGTTGGCACATAAAGAAAAACCCACACCAGAAACAGTTCCAGAGTGATGAGTCCCCCCCCCCCCCCCCCCCCCACACACACACACACACACACACACACACACACACACACACACACACACACACACACAGAACTGCTTAGCATCAGACATCAGACTCACAGTGTTCTGCTGCAAACTGTAACTATAAAAATATTGAGTATGAAATATACAATCACTGATGTTTGTGTGCGTGTGTGTGTGTGTGTGTGTGTGTGTATGTAAACTTGGAGAAAGGGGGACAACTTCAACTCTTTCTACGGCTCTGGTCGTTCCTACGCTCTCTCACACGGGCGCTGCTCGCAACTCTCTCTTTCTACGGCTCTGGGAACTCTGCTCGCAACTCCATTGGGCGTCCGTTTCCACGCGCTGTCGAGCAGCACTGCCTCATGGGAACTGTAGTTCCGAGTAGCACCGTTAAGGTTTCCCTCCTGCAGCGACTGCCTTGCCGGGGAGCGTCAGGGCTGGTCGGAGCAAACGCTCCTCCCCCACCCCTTGGAGAGCCAGCCCACTTTCCTGAGTGGGCGGCGCTTCATCGCACTCAAATAACACTCAAACGCAGTTCGCTGAAACACAGGTCAGCTTGTGTCGTCTGTAAAACATGGGACAAAGTCTGCAGAACGGCCCTTGGCTGGAGGACATGAATGAATAAGCAGATACACATCCTCTTCTTTTGGGTTAAGTGCATATTAAGCGCACAGAATTATGGGGGTTGTAGTGAGGGGCTGTGGCCTCTGTTACATATACTTTACGCACAGCTTCTCTTCCTGTTTACAGCCTCTTTTGTCTTGTTTTAAAGCATTTGCTGAGTATGTTGAGCCAAACTAATTTCACCCACCCACATGAACAAAACAATGTGAGTGTGTTTCCGTGGTTTCTTTACTCGTGGTCTTTGTTAAGTAGAATATGTTAAGACGTGAGTCCATCTCTGATCGGGAGTACAAACCCATGTTCATGCTTGTTCCAAAACACACAGACGAACCACACTTGCGGTTAAAGTCTTCCCATCGAAAGCGAAAGGACACTGTAGATTTCGTATGCGTATAAGGGTCCTCGTTTTCCGTCATCACACGGAGAGGAACGCACACATGTAAACACGCATGTAAACATGTCACATCAGCAACACGAAAATGTTTTTTTTTTTTTTGATTTCATGTTTTATATAAAACCCCCCCACACACAAACACCCAGACATATACTTAAATGAAAATGTGCACACCAGCACGCATGCAGCACACGCACGTATATAACACACACACGCACACATATAACACACACACGCACACATACAACACACACACGCACACATACAACACACACGCACGCACGCACAGTTTAGTTGAGCAGTGGCGATTGCTCTAAGACTGCAAGAGAAGCTCAGCTTCCCCTAAAATGTCAAAAAAATAAGTGTCATTGTCATTGACTAAATATGCACTAAAACGCGCTCAACTTTTGTTCAGAATCAGCTTCTTATCGCTGGTAACGACGTGGCTTTCTCACTCAGTCCCGCAGCTTCACAGCGCTTTAAACGGTGTGGACGCTGAGCGTCTACAGAGTTCAATAGCGAAGCAAAGAGTGCAGCTAAATGAGACGAGCCATTGGATAAATGCTGGGCTTTGTCCCGCCCATCGGACGCTCAGCGTCTCTGGGGGTCTATGGGGCAGTGGGCTGGCCTCGGCTGGCCCGGACGCTCAGCTTCTGCATGATGATTGGATGATCTGTCTGAGGCTGAATCCCTTTTTGATTGACAGCGAAATGAGCGAATCAGCGATCTTTTGGTGTAAACCTCAGCGGGAGCATTTAATTTTAATTTTTTTAAATTTTCATGCTGTTCTGAGTTGAACCGGAGATTTTCCTAATCCTCTTAGCAGCATTTTCTTCGTTAAAAACGACTAGCGACAAATCGAGCTTCTATTTCTGGTGGTTTTTGTTGTAGCTGCTTGTGTTTGGAGACTGACTTCTATCACTCAAGCCGAAATTGAGTTTCCCCTCCTTGAAAGACCAGCATCCGCCACTGTAGTTGAGGTATGGTGCGGCAAAAGCAGCTGTTTTTTGGAACCAGCCTCTTCCGTCGGTGGAGTTCGCCGAGTCATGCGCGTAAACGCGGGCGGGGAAACGTGTGCCTGCTGTCACAGGCGGGGAAACGTGCTGCTCATTTCAGGACCGGCAGCCCTTCTCCACGCAGCGTTGTGAGGACTCTCTCCATGTGAGGACGTTGTGGGTGTCTAAGCTGTGCTACGGAGGCGGGTGATGTGGGACACGTGATTGGAGGTTGGAGTCCGGTGGGTGGCGCTCTCATCATGGCCAGCCACGTGTGAGTGGAAGGAGGCGAGTCCAGTGCGGGGGCGGAGTCTCTGGGGGGTGTAGGAGGCGGAACTTCTTGCGTGGACGTGGCTTGGCTCCGGCGTTCCGTCGAGCGGGCGGTTGGGATGCAGCAGTCCCAGGAACGCTACTTACGCACGTGCAGCGTCTCCTGGAACTTGGTCCTGGTGTAGCGAATGTGGAAGCCTTTCTTACTGATGGTGTCGTCACTATGGAAGCGGATCAAGACAGCGTCACCCGCTGAGTACAGCTCCTCCCGGGGCTGGAGAGAGAGAGAGATTTTTATAATATATATATAATAAATTATATATATATATATATATATATATATATATATATATATATATATATATATATATATATAATATTAATAATTATATTAATATATTATATTATATAAGCATCCAATTTACAAATGTTACAGTCCCGCATGGTCCCATAGTTCAAACTAGCACACATAAATGCCCATACACACACACACACACACACACACACACACACACACACACACACACACACACACACACAGGGCCTCAGCGTTTACCCCAGAGCCACAGAAGCGCCCGAGTCTGGGCGCCTGGGTGTCGCGGCCATCGTAGAGTTCGATGAAGTCGTAGCCACAGTCGGCCTCCTCCTCCACCTCGAAGGTGGTGAAGGTGAGCTCGATGCTGTAGCTGGCATCCGCCACCAGCAGCCACTCACACTCCGTGTGGCCCGGGTAGTTGGTGTCTCCAAACTGGGCGTGGGAGTACAGGTTCTTCTGCTTGGCCTCTGCTTTCAGCCTGCCTCCACACTCTATACACACACACACACACACACACACACAGATACACACACACACACAGATACACACACAGTGTGTGTGTATCTGTGTGTGTGTGTGTATCTGTGTGTGTGTGTGTGTATCTCTGTGTGTGTCACACACAGAGATACACACACACACACAGATACACACACACACACACAGAGATACACACACACACACACGTACCCACACAGTTGTGCATTGTTAGCAATGAATCCTATAACTACTTGTTATTTACTAAAACCATATCAGTGATTGTTTTACTGCTTGGCTGTCCATTACTTCATTTACTATTTATTTGGTCAACACATACCTGGCAGCTTTTCTTCAATATTATTCAAGCACAACACACTAATTCATTGAACGTTGGTTTATGATCATGCCAGGTTAGTTCCAAAGCAGACCTGAATGTACGGTAATGCACAAATCAGCCACTAGAGGGCACTGTATATACAGTTTGGCTTATATGGCTGTAAGGGGAGTAACACTTTTCAGGCTCTCTAACAAGAGGTGTTGAAAATACTGTAATAATACACCTAACTGTTTAACACTGCTGTGGTCTGTCACTAAACTGGTCTTTTCCGGTCTGTTCTGGTCTATGTCTGGATCTCCCCGGCTGACCTGTGGTGTGCGTGGCCTGGAAGCCCTTGCGCTGCACGGAGGCGTCGGAGGTGAAGTGCAGGTGCATGCTGTCGCCCGTGGAGACCAGCGGCTCGGGCACGCGGCTGCCACACAGACGGCTGAGGATGGGCGCGCGGTCCGAGGGGCCGTCGAACGCCTCCAGGTGGTCGTACGCACACTCCTGGTGCTGCTCGATCTCCAACTCGCTGAACACCTGCGTGGGCAGAGAGAGAGAGAGAGAGAGAGAGAGAGAGAGAGAGAGAGAGAGAGAGAGGGAGAGACAATGAAGGGAGGAAAAGAAAGAAAGAAAAAGCATTTGAACAAGTTTCTTAGGAACTGTGGTAATATGAAACTCCAAATCCGTTCCTAAGTATTTCATTTCAGCTCTTCAGTCTGATCATCAATAGCATCTCTCTCTCCCTCCCTTTCTCTCTCTCCCTCCCTCTCTCTCTCCCTCCCTTTCTCTCTCTCCCTCCCTTTCTCTCTATCCCTCTCTCTCTCCCTCTCTCCCCCCCTCCCTCCCCCCCTCTCTCTCTCTCTCTCTCTCTCTCTCTCTCCTTTCCCCTCTCCTCATTTCTGAGCACTGCCTGAACGATACACTTGCATTACCAAACACTCACAAATGTCACCAAATGTTCAAGCATCTATCTATCTATCTATCTATCTATCTATCTATCTATCTATCTATCTATCTATCTATCTATCTATCTATCTATCTATCTATCTATCTATCTATCTATCTATCTATCTATCTATCTATCTAGGCACGGTGTGGGGCGGAACTGAACTTCTCCACAGGTGTGAAGCTTCCCAGGCTTGATAAAGACTGTAAGTTCATTCTTGCAGAGCAGGACAGTAAAATTTATGCCCCGTCTGCGCCATCCGCTAGAGCTCGACTCTTTACAGGTGCTTTTACTAGCATCCGCGAGTCTATAAATCTGAATCCTCCTTTAAAGGTTGGAAACATTGAGCCTGATTTCTCAGCAGGCATTGATTTAAGTGCCCCTCTCCCGTGTGGCCCCGCTGATGGACCCAAGAGCTGTCCGTTAACATGCCTGCTCTCACATGCCTGCTCGATGTGATTTAAAAAGGCGAGAGGGTATTTCAGGAAGTGGGGGCGCCCGGGACAAACAGCTGCTCGCTCTACATGGACACGGGTGTGATTTACTCAGTTAACAGAGTCATGGTATTAACGCGTGTGTGGAAACTATGTATGTGTGGGAACTATCTAATATCTGTGTGTGTGTGTGTGTGTGTGTGTGTGTGTGTGTGTGTGTGTGTGTGTGTGTGTGTGTGCATATGTGCCTGTGTAAGAGTGTTTGTCTGAAATGGGAGTTTGTTTCCCCTGAGAACAGAGCAGGTGTTGTCCAGGGGGCGTGGCCGGGTGCTCAGGGTGGGCGTGGCCCTAGAAGACTCACGAGTTTGACGCGGTGGCCGGGGGTGGCGCTGATGTCCCACGTACACTCCTTCCTGCTCGGGTACTTGTCGGGCCAGTTGGGGCTGCTGATGGTGCCGGCGGGGCTGTGGATCTTGTGCTCGCACTCCGCTGTGAAGGGGTCGAGTGAAGGGAGTAGGGAACAAGGGAGGGAGGGAAGGGAAGGATTTGGGACACATCAGTGGAATTAATCGTCCACCCACAAACAAAAGGAGCCTGCTGATTGGGTGAATTTAGCGGGTTAGTTCATTTGCGGGGTGACAGGGGAAACCTTAGCTGGGCGCTGGAAGCCACCGTGAGCCATGGCTTTGGGGGTGTGGTTGGGGGGTGTGGTTAGGGGCGTGGTTTGGCTGCACTCCCAAGACCCTTCGCCTCCACCTCGGCCCGCAGCCGTCACCCGAGATGCACTTTTAATAAAGGGGACGATATTTGTGAGCCGCCTTCAATGGGACACGGGCCCCGTGGCGAGAGTCTGTGTTCGTCTGCGGCTCTGATGGGGAACCACGCGAGAAACCTGAGTGTCTCGCCCTGTGGGACGGGATGGGGACAGAAAGACAAAAACGTCTCCACTGCACCACTCTGAAACCATGACTGAGGACGCACACTCAAAGGTCACTCCACCCTTCATTTTAAAAAGATATTTGTCAATTGTCAAATCACACATCTCTGTGTGTGTGTGCTGCGACTCAAAGGAACTGGGCCAGGCAAACATTTTCACTAAAGCTCTACAGACAGAGAGGAGCGTGCATTCAGGCATGCGCTAGTGCTGTGTGTGTGTGTGTGTGTGTGTGTGTGTGTGTGTGTGTGTGTGTGTGTGTGTGTGTGTGTATGTGTGTGTGCGCGTGTGTGTGTGTTCCAGGATGTCACTGGTTTAACTTCTCAACCCTGACTCCTTGACTCTCAAATTGAGAGGATAATATCTCCATACTTCTCACCCAGGTCTGTCTGTTTTCCTACACACACACACACACACACACACACACACACACACACACACACACACACACACACACACACACACACACACAGACACACCCCACACACACACACACAAACAACCTAAACACTTCAACATGAAAGTGTGATTATGATTTAAGAAAATACATTTTAACTTAGTCACATGTGAAATGTTAAATTGTTAATAGAGTAACAAACAGAGAAGTGTTTCGCAGTGTTTGTAAAGTGGAGATAATGAAAAAATACCCGTTTGTGTGTGTGTGTGTGTGTGGGGGGGGGGGGGGCATACCTTCTTTGCAATCGTGTTTGTTCTCATGAAGGATGAAGCCGTTTCGGCATTGACACATATAGCTGCCGATGGTGTTGACACACTCATGCTGGCATCCTCCATTGTCTTTAGAGCACTCGTCCTTGTCTGACACACACACACACACACACACACACACACACACACACACACACACACACACACACACACACACACACACACACAAGGATTAGGAATGTGTGGGAGGTCTGTGAGGACCTCCTGAAGCGTGTTGGCACCGTGCCAGCAGTGATACACCACTGGGAGTCTCCTGACAATGACTGAACATCCTGGAGACCCACTACACGACGTTCTCGCTCTGTCACACACCAAGCACACAAACACAGAAAACTCTCTCCTAGCAGCCAAGAGTTTCCACACACCAACTCTTCATCTGTACGTAACGTTTTCTACATTCAGCATGGAGAGTACACCCAGGTCGTAGCGAGTGTGTATGCTCGGTTCTTCAGACCAGCCGCGCTGCACTTGGACGGAGACGTCTCACACTCTTCTTGTCCTCTTTATCATTTTCTCCAGCCTTGAAGAAACTCCCACATGTGCCGAGCACTTGTAGGGCCAGGCACCGAAGTTCAGCTTAACAACCACGAAAGCTATTTGAGGCGGGAGCATTTAAACGCTTTTTGTTTCGGAAATCAGTTAATATACAGGCTTTGACTGTTTATATTTTGTCTAAGGAAGCGAAATTAACTATATAACATTACGGCATTTGATTAACGTGCCTATGAATCCACTCAGCTGGGTGTGTCCACACTCTGGTACTGAATCTGTCCTGTCTTTTTTTTTTTTTTTTGGCCCACCTCCACCCCCCCATCTTTGGAGGACAACTTTGTTTTTATAACAAATAATGGATCAAATAATAACAATTCTGTATAATATAGTGTGAAGTGATAATTATTGGGGCTAGGTGGACCATGAGAGGATAGAGTATAGAAAAGAGGGGAGAAGAAAAGAGGGGGAGAGAGAGAATAAAAAGGGAAAAGACAGAAGGGCGGGGAGAAAATAAATAAATAAATTATATACATATATATACAAACACACATATATATATATATATATATATATATATACATATATATATATATATATATATATATATATATATATATATATATATATATATATATATATATATATATACATACACACATACACATACATACATATATTCAAATATATACACATACACACACACACACACACAAACACACACACACACACATATAAAAAAAAACAAAAAAAAACATTAAAAAAAAACAGTAAATATATATATTTAAAGAAAAAACAATCAGCTCAAATTGCAAAGAAGAGCAAAAAGTGTACCCAAGACATATGGCACAAATGACTGATGTGTATGTGTGAATGTGTGTTTATGTAAGTGTACCCAAGACATATGGCACAAATGACTGATGTATATGTATGTGTGAATGTGTGTCCATGTACAACACAAAAGTGCAATATAGGATAAATGTACGGAATGTAATTGCCAGCGAGGGTAGAAAGCTGCGACAACATTCCCCCAGAGGCCAGAGGTAAGCAGAGAGAGACCCGGGAATCCCACCCGCCCACGGCCCCCCCAGGAGCTGTGGAGTCCCAGGGCCGCACTTCCCAGTGACCCTCGCATGCCCGCCCCCGCAGGCGGGAGAGGGAGACCCCGGACAGCGCCCCCCCAGCCAAGGAGCGCAGGACCAGGGGAACCAGAGGAAACAGAGCCCACCCCCGTTGGGCCAGCAGCAAAGTCCCAGCGCCACGCGCCCCCGGGAACCACCCCCCACCCAGCAGGGCCCCCCTCCCGCCGAGGAGCTCCGAGCTGCCCCGGACCACAACCACCCAGGGGAGCGGGCCAACCGCCGCGCCGGAGCACCAAGCCGGGCCCCGGAACCCCAAGGCATCCCATTTAGGATGCACTTAATGTAATACAATTTCTTTGGTGGTCTTAGACGGACCGTTTAAATGCTATTGAAATTATTGCAAAAAACGCAGAGTGCGCAGATCTCTGGGGCCTTTACAACCGCCACTTGCGTCCGTGTTAAGGTCATTTGTAGACGGTGCCTTAGACGTTGCAGTGGTGACAGCAGTATATTTAAAAAGAACACGTTTTTAAAATACATCTTATTCCTGTTTTGGTTGCTAGAAATAAGAATTTGCATATTTTGGCACTTTTAACTTGAAGAAAGAATTCCGAATATGCGAACGGGAAACAAACTTTACCAAGTTTCCTAGTATGCATATGAGTGACTTTTGACCCCACTAAAATTAACTTAAAACTATGTACAGTTATAAAGGAGTGTGTCCTCTTATGGTCCGACAGAGATGTAGACTGTGTGAAAAAATCCGATATTTTTTGCTTCACTATTTTCAAAAAGCTAACGTTAAAGTTTCAGCTTGGCTCCACTGCTTAGCGAGTCACGCTGGTGATTCCCGCATTTGTTGATGGACAGAGACGAACATGTGAGTGGGAGCTACAGCATATCGGTTAACTATTAACATACAAGCTCAAAAGAAAATGGTAGATATTTTTCCAATGACAAAAAATCCTCACCCATCACTGTTCATAGTTCAATCTAGTTCATAAGCACACAAGGTGTTCACAAGGTGAACATGAGGTGATTAAAGCATATGATTGGATGAACATGACATAAATCACACATGATTTGACAAATGTATATTGGCCTCTCCCCTCACGCCCCATCCTCACACTCAGTACATGGTTCAGAAGAGATTGAGGTTATGAAAGCCAGAGCAGTTCAGGAGATGGAATCTTATCTGTCAGAGCAGAGTAGCACCTCTGACTTTGAAACACCTCAGCAAGCTTCAGCATCAGCAGAAGACACAGCAAGTGATGCAAAGAGACTAAAGAAGACTCTTGGAAGCTTTTTCAAGAGGGCAGTCCCTGACAAGGGAGTACAAACAATGAAAGCAGAGCTAAACAGCTACTTACAGTGTACAGTAACAACTTTCCTCGGGTTAGTCGTGGAATGACACTGGAGATGGAGCCTCTGAACTGTTGATCTCAAGAGGAACTTCCTCAACAGGTTCCAGCATGTCAATCAAACTGGAAATTATGTCCCATTGATCAGCAGTTGGTGTAGCAAATGTTCCCTAATCACCAGTGTAAAGGTATGTTTCTTTCTCAGTAGAAAGCACGTTCTTGCGTTCAGCAATGAGCGGAGGGTCACGGAGGATCACCTGGTACTAATCTTCAATTGAGTGTAACACTCTGCAGAGAAGTGTGTGGCAGGGAGCTCCCGGAACAATTGAGGAACAAACCACTCTCTTGTAAATAGGAGGAGTTTATTCACACAGGCAGGCTGTATCTCAAATGTTCAAAGATGAGAGGGCGCTCCTCTCATTTATACATACACAGACCATCCCTTTGCACGCAAGCAGCAGGGTGGGCTCAACATTGCTATTCTAACATGGGTAATAAATCTACCCTATATGGAAATAACACCTTCTTCTCACGAGCAAGCATATTGTGCAGACTGAGCATAATTCTTCTGCATGTCGCATAGTGGACAGGAAGCACAATACCTGAGAGGAAATGATAAGCCTGCTTTGACATATTAAGACCTTTCACATACAGGGTGAAGGGACCTTTCACATACAATGTGACCGGGGGTGAAAATAAGGTGACAGGGGTCACAGAGAACATAAGAAAGGACACGATGTTCACAAGGTCTTGAGTTAATCATGAGTATAAAGAGACATAATATTCCTTCAACCAGTGTAGATGTTAAGTGTTTCTGTCCCAGCATTTCTGCATCATCGCTGGTCTGACCAATCAGACGCTATACTGCAGGACTGTTTCGAGCATGTGGATTGGGAAATGTTCTGTGATTGGTCGAGCAGCGTTGACGAGTACGCAGACACAGTCTCCGCCTTCATACGCAAGTGTGTGGATGACGTAGTGCCCTGTAGACAAGTCCACGTATTGCCCAATCAGAAGCCCTGGCTGAACTGTGAGGTCCGCTCCGCCCTTAGCACACGCAGCGCTGCTTTCACATCTGGAAATACACAAGAGTACAAGAAAACCAACTACGCTCTGCGTAAATCCATCAGATCAGCTAAACGGGTGTACAGGGAGAAAGTGGAAGCACAGTTTAACACCAACAATACACGGAGTTTATGGTGGGGACTAAACACAATCACGGACTATAAATCTGCCTCTCACACTCTGCCTATTAACAGCAGTGATTTACCGGATGAGCAAAACCGCTTCTACGCTCGTTTTGATAGTAACCTCACTGCACAGCTGGAGAACGCCCCGTCCACCGTTGATCCCAACCCCCCCTCCGTCAGTGATGTGCGCAGAGCCTTCAGACGGGTGAACCCGCGCAAGGCAGCAGGACCAGACGGCACACCAGGTAGAGTGCTGAAAGCCTGCTACAGAGAATTAGCAGGTGTTTATGCAGACATGTACAACACCTCACTGTCTCTCTCTATCGTGCCAGCTAGCTTCAAACTAGCCACCATTGTGCCAGTCTCAAAGTCATCCAGCATTACCTGTGTGAATGACTGGCGACCTGTTGCCCTGACCTCCATCGTGACCTCAATGCTTTGAGACGCTGGTCAAAGACATCATCTGTTCCTCACTGCCTGCCACCCTGGACCCTCTGTAATTTGTATATAGGAGAAATAGATCCACTGATGATGCAATCGCGCTGACGCTGCACACTGTCCTCTCCCACCTGGACAAGAAGGACACGTATGTGAGAATGCTGTTTGTAGACTACAGTTCAGCATTCAACACCATCGTTCCTTCGAAGCTCGACAGCAAACTCCGGGATCTGGGTCTGAACAGCACACTGTGCAGCTGGATCCTGAACTTCCTGACGGACCGACGGCAGGTGGTAAGGATGGGCAGCATCACATCCTCCTCTCTGACCCTCAACATCGGAGTCCCCCAGGGTTGTGTGCTCAGCCCGCTCCTGTACTCTCTGTACACCCACCACTGCACTGCTACACACAGTTCCAACGCCATCATAAAGTTTGCTGACGACACAACGGTTGTGGGCCTGATCTCCAATAATGATGAATCGGCCTACAGGGAGGAGGTAAAAATCCTGGAAGACTGGTGCTGGGAGAATAACCTCTCTCTAAACGTCAGTAAGACCAAGGAGCTCATCGTGGACTACAGGAGGTGGGAGAGAGTACACCCAGAGATCCACATCAATGGGACTGCGGTAGAGAGGGTCAGCAGCTTTAAGTTTCTGGGTGTTAACATCAGTGAGGACCTGACATGGGCAGTGCACACCACACAGGTACTGAAGAAGGCCCACCAGCACCTCTACTTCCTCAGAAGGCAGAGGAGGTTTGGTCTGAAGCTCAGCATCCTCAAGACCTTCTACACCTGCACTGTGGAAAGCATTCTGACTGGCAGCATTACCACCTGGTACGGGAACTGCACTGATCTTGAGAGTAAATCTCTGCAGAGAGTAGTACAAACAGCACAGTCCATCACCGGGGTTCAGCTCCCTAACCTGCTGGACTTATACACCAGCCGCTGCCTGAGGAAGTCCAGAATGATCATAAAGGACTCCTCCCATCCTAGCAGGACTCCTCCAATCCTAGCAGGACCCCTCACATCCTAGCAGGACTCCTCCCATCCTAGCGGGACTCCTCCCATCCTAGCCACTGTCTGTTCTCTCAGCTGCCGAGTGGTAGGAGGCTCAGAAGCTTTAAAGCCAGAACCAGTGGGCTCAGAGACAGCTTCTTCCCCCATGCCACCAGGCTCCTGAACAGCCAGTAATCTCGGCTCTGACCAACCCACACCCTCCATTACATGCATGAGCACCAAAGCACTTTATTTCACACTGCACCTCTGCACTGCTGGACTATTGGACTTAATAATACCAACCCGAGACAATACTCCACCCCTGCGCTCCCATATACTCACTCCATACCTTAATAGTACCAACCCGAGACAATACTCTAGCCCTGCGCTCCCATATACTCACTCCATACCTTGCTCTGACATCAATACAGCATCATACTCACTGGGATTACAGGCACCTCTATACAACAGTATAATCTCCATAACCTGTTACATTCATCTCCATTTTCTGTGCAATATCACATGTAGCCTATATTTAATATATTGTAGATATCAAAAATTAGAACAATACTTATTTTTATTTTTAAGACATACAGAGTAAGCTTTAAATGTACATAGTTTAAATTGTTTGTAATTTATACATCTTTGTAATATTGTTGCTGCAAATTGTGGAACATGCACACAAGTTTTTCACTCACCGGGGTACCTGTACTCTGGTGATGTGACAATAAATCTGATTTTGATTTGATTTTGATTCATGTGGTGCGTGGAGCTCCAGTGAGTGGGTTTAGACTGAATGATGCTGTGCTGGAGGAGACCAAGTTCTTTTACAACTGTTCTCAGATTCTGCTTTGCAAGCACAAAGTGGTTGAAATGTTTATCAATGTTCTTTAGCTTGGCATTAATGTCCAAATGACGTTAAAATTCAAATAAAATGTCTGTGTGGTAGTTTTAGAAGTGAGCAAAAAACTGAAAAGTGCACTGAAAACAGAATCAAGCAAAAACAAACGTGTGCTTAAAACAGTGAAACAAACACACTTAACTGTGTGATTCTTGTTTCTCTGCTCTCACTGTCACTGGTTTTGCTCGGTTGTTTTGCTCAGTGTGTCTTACTTGCTCGATTGAACCTCATCTTTGCTCTCTTGTATTAAAGACAGTAATCTCACTCCATAGGACTGGAGTAAATTTCAGTCTTTCTCTTTAATGGACAGAAGAAAGCAAATGTACATCACATCAAAACATAAAACACTTTACATATGTTGCAATTTAACCAGCAAAATCACACACAAAATCCTATACTTTGCCCAGTTATGATACTGTATATCAATATGTGGTTGTCTGCTACCATCTACTGGACACATACCAGAACTGCAGGGAAATTTCTGCTTAAATGCAAAATACTGGATAAAACAATAAAATGTAGAAGCAGGTTCTACACTGCACGGTTAACTACTCTGCATGTAATCACAGGACTTCATTTACCCCTAAACCTAGAAATGCAGAGAAGTCAGCAACTGTTGAGGCAAGAAAAAGAGGAGGGAAAGAGAGAGAGAGAGAGAGAGAGAGAGAGATTTTGTTCTCCAGTTGTGTGTGTAGAGGAGTGTGTGTTTCCATGGAGACGCAGGTGTTGCTCCAGTACACAGGAGGTTATTCTAGCTCACACACACACACTGAGGACTCAGAATAATAAACCCCAAACCCTGCATAGAGGGGCTCAGTGAATGTGGAGTGAAGTGTGTGTAAGTGTGTGAGTGTGTGTGTGTGAGAGGAGACACTGTAGAAGGACAGAGTGCCGGCGGGCCAGTCCAGATACACTCCTACTCTGTTGGAGCTGGAGGGGGCAGAGATGTGAGTGTAGTTCTTATTGTGACAGACAGAGTAACTGTTATTAGAGCAGTGCAGCATCCAGGACTTTATATTGTATCCAAACCAACAGTCACCACTGTCTCCTTTCCTGCTGATTCCTTTATATGTCACTGCTATACCAGCATCTCCACTACACTCAACCTCCCAGTAACAGCGTCCAGTCAGACTCTCTCTACACATCACCTGAGGCCAGACATCAAATCTCTCTGGATGATCAGGATACGTCTGCTGCTCCTCCACATACGTCACCTTTCTGTTCCCCTCAGACAGAGAGAGAAGTGTGTGTGCTGTGTTTGGGTCCAGTGTGAGCTCACACGCATCTGCACACAAGAAGAGACATTAGAGGAGACGACACAAATACTGTGTGTGTGTGTGTGTGTGCGTGTGTGTGCGTGCGTGCGTGTGCGTGCGTGCGTGTGCGTGCGTGTGCGTGCGTGTGTGTGTGTGCGTGCGTGTGTGTGCGTGTGTATCTGTGTATATGTATCTGTGTGTGTGTGTGTGTGTGTGTGTGTGTGTGTATGTGTATATATATATACATGCTGGTTATATTTTCTGTGTGTGTGTGTGTGTGTATATCTGTGTGTGTGTGTGTGTGTGTGTGTGTATATATCTGTGCATATCTGTGTGTGTGTGTAACTACATAACTGCTTACATTTTCTTAGTCCTGGTTTGAGACTGATCTTCCCTGCATGATCCACCCTAAAGAACACACACACACATACACACACACACACAGTTATTTTTTATTCGGAAGGCTCTTTCCTGAGAGAAATATAGAAATTGAGGAAGAAAGCTCTATTACTCACACACACACATGCACCTAGATAACTGAACTGTCTGTCCCACACACACACACACACACACACACACACACACACACACACACACACACACACACACACACACACACACACACACACACACACACCTCTATAGGGTCTAGACTTCACAGATTACATTCACTGCCTTGTGTATGGAGTCAAACCCTTTAAAGAATATTCCAGGATCAATAATTAACTATACTGATAGGCTACTGATAAAAGTAGGTGTGTCCGGGGCGCAGCTCTCTGTCCCGCAGCAAACTTTAAGGCAACCAATTAAAGAGCTTCTCCAGATCACATGCTTGCCAAAAGTTTAAGGACCTACATAGACACCCATTAGTCCAGCGCCCCACACACAGGAAGTATACGGTACACATATAATGTCACAGACATTCAGTGGACAAAAGGAGAAGGTGAGACTCCACTTCGAACTGAGAGACTCCACGGACCCGGCAATTCGAGCTGCCAACCCTCAGATTCGCACTGGACGGAAGTGGAATGCATCCCAAGCAGTTGACCAGGCAGTGGAACTGCTGAAGCAGGAGCTTCGTTGGTGCTACACAGTTGGGCAGATCTGGTCTGGGATGGGCAGTAGCACCAAAGAGCTGGTCCAAAGCAACCAGGAAGGAGAGGAAGGATCTTGTGATCTCTGAAGTTGCCAAGATGGAGGAGGAAACATACAAGATTACAGAAGTGAGCCAGCAACAGCAAGGCAGATGGACTACTTGGGAGGCTGTGCTAAACAGAACCATCACTTGGGCCGATTTGTGGAGAACTCCCCAGGCAAGACTGAGCTTTCGGATTAGGGCCACATACGACACCTTACCGAGCCCCCGGAACCTTCTCACCTGGTTTGGAACAGAAGAACGCTGCCAGCTCTGTAGTTTCCCAAGTCCAACCCTAAAGCACGTCCTCTCCGGATGCAAGACAGCGCTGTCACAGGGAAGGTACAGGTGGCGGCATGACAAGGTCCTGCGCAAGCTTGCAGAGATCCTGGAAGCCCGCAGACAGCAGGTAAACCGGTCAGCAAGCCTACCCACCTCCCCGATGTGGATCCAGTTTACCAGGCCAGGGACGACAGCACGGTGCAGCACGGGGACAGAGCGGTCGCTCCTGTCGCTAGGAAGTGAGTGGCAGTTGGCAGCCGACCTTAGCCGCCAACTGAAATTCCCAGCAGATTACTATAACATCCTTGCGCCCAGACATCGTGCTCTGGTCAGCACCTGCCAAAGCCGTCATCATGGTAGAGCTGACAGTCCCATGGGAGGAGCACATGGAGTCCTCGTACGAACGGAGGAAGGACAAGTACACAGAACTGGCAGCAACGTGCTCACAAGCTGAGTGGAGACCATTCATCTTCCCAGTGGAGGTCAGATGCAGGGGCTTCACTGGGACATCCACACAGAGGCTACTGAAAACTCTGGGTGTCACAGGCCCTAACAGAAGGCGAGCTATTCGCAACCCTGCAGAGGAGGCGGAGGAAGGGAGCTTCTGGCTGTGGCTCAGAAAGAAGGATGACACATGGGGGAAAGAAGCTCTTGAGGGAGACGTTCTGGTATGCGGTCAGTACTTGTGCTTGATTCAGGGAGATGGACGTCCCTGACATGCACAGTCCCCTGCGACTCATTCCACACACAACAATAATAACGCTGGGGTCAGAGAGTGGGGTGAATACAGATCCTTCAGCAGGCTGCAGGGGGCGGCAGGGAGACGTCCCTGTCGCTGCTCCACCACCCAGAGATGTTCTGGGGGATAATGGAGTGAAACATCAGTGAAGGGTGCCCCCCCCCCAGCTGACGACCCTGCAGCCCACACAATGGCACCATCGGAGGTGCGTCAGGCAGCAATGCCAAGCAGGTGTGATCACCTGTGCTTACATCTAGATAGAATTATTGATCTTTTTTTAAATGTACGATAATTGCCAGTATTACTAGTTTCATAATACTTTTGCAATATATAATTTACATAAGTTCATATGTCTAAGTAACATTTCTCTGGATAATTTGATGAGGACGGCACCCCAGCGCCCCCTACTGACGAGCTGCCACTGGTGTCATGTATGATACTGTATGTATTTTAGGAATAAGACCATGTGTGTGTCATGTGTGCTGTTTCTATGTATGACACTGTTCTTCTCACATTTGGAGTGTGTGTTCACACACAGGGTGTTTAAGGGGATTCCTACATACCTGAGTGTGTCCAGTCTGCAGTGGGGATCCTCCAGTCTAGCAGAGAGCAGCTTCACTCCTGAGTCTCCTGGGTGGTTGTAAGTCAGATCCAGTTCTTTCAGGTGTGAGGGGTTTGAACTCAGAGCTGAAGCCAGAGAAGAACAGCCTTCCTCTGTGACCAAACAACCAGACAATCTGCAGAAAGGAGGGAAAAAGAGGGAGAAAGACAGTGTCCTCACTGCATTTGCAGAGCAGCCAGTATGGGGCGCTAGAGAGGCCAGTAACTAGTGGAGGCTTCACCCTGTGCTTTATAATAAACTACTGTCATGGTGAAGTCTCATATCCATTCCTCACATATGATTCTACACCACCAAACACCCTCCACAATATTAAACCTAATAATCCTAAACTGCTTAGCTCTGATCTTTGATATAATGTTGTCAAATGTGTGTGCACAAGCACTGAAAAGGTGGTTTTTTCATTACATGTCATTTTAATATTGGGGTATTTGTCATATGTGTAAATGAAATTAAAAGATATTGCCACATTTTCTTTCACAGTACTGTGGATGTGGACGTCTGGATTTGGAATATTAATAAGACACTTGGGGCAGAGCTGTTTTACAAGCTGTGTGTTTCAGTCAGGTCTGTGTAGGAGTGTGTCTGTTCAGCGGTGTGTAGGAGTGTGTGTTTCCATAAATACCCACATACATTTGGACAAGGACTCCGTCAATGACATGTAGTTCATGTAGTTAATTTTAACAGGAAATATTTGGAATTAATAAAGAAAGAAAACCTCATAAAATAATAAAGTGTGAAATTGTCTTGCATTGCCTTGTGGTAGGATTTTTTATAGTGTAATCAAAGGAAGTTTATTATTTTAAAAGGAAATTGACATTTTAAAAGTACATAAATATTAATCTTAAAATTGATTAAAACCCTGTAGTGCCACCACACTTTACTGTTTCCATTCCAGATTAAATTGACAGAAAACTCACCTGAGAATCTCCAGTTTACAGTTTGAACTCTTCAATCCAGCACAGAGCTGCTCCACTCCTGAATCTTTTAGGTCATTATTATTAATTTCCAGTTGTTTCAGTGAGGTTTCTGTTTGTAGAACTGATATGAGAGATTTGCAAGACTCCTCAGTGAGACCACAGAGAGACAGTCTGTAAAGGAGTAAATACAGTACAAAATGTAGATCAATCAGATGATGCTGGATTCCAGAATCTGAACTGCTGATTAAATTATCCTCTGTATCTGTCATGCAGCTCAACCCTGGAGACTGCAACTCCCAGAATGCCCCACGTCGTCTGACCCATTCCTCCTTCCCTCAGTACTAGTTCACACCTGGTTCTCATCATAGGCTATTATTTATATCACGACACTCACTAAACTCTTTGTGAAGTATTGCCGACATTTTGAAAGCATATATAACGTTTTTTCCTGCATTCTATTCTCTTTGTGGTTCGACCCAGTTTGTCTAGTTCACTGCTCTCCTGGATTCTCCCTTTTTGTACCTCTGTCTGTTTTTTCTTCTTTTTGTGTGTACCTGACCTGGACTGTTTTTTTGACATTGACTTTGGATTACGTCTGGATCCCTCTGCCCACTTGTTTCCTCCATTTACTTCAATAAACAAAGTGTGTTTAAGTCTGTGTACGTTTGTGACTAATATGTACCCCACATCACAGTATCTTGTAAAATAGGATGAAATTAATTACATTAACAGATTAAAAAGTATCAAAGCAGAGGCCAGTAACTGTAGTGGAGGCTTCACCCTGTGCTTTATAATAAATTACTGTCATGGTGAGGTTTCATATCCATTCCTCACATATGATCCTACACCACCAAACACCCTCCACAATATTAAACCTAATAATCCTAACCTGTTTAGCTCTGAACTTTGACATAATGTTGTCAAATGTGTGTGCACAAGCACTGAAAAGGTGGATTTTTCATTACATGTCATTTTAATATTGGGGTATTTGTCATATGTGTAAATGAAATCAAAAGATATTGAGGTAGTGTAGATGTCTGGATTTGGAACATTAATAACACACTTGGGGCAGAGCTGTTTTACAACCTGTGTGTTTGTCACTTCTATGCAGGTGTGTGTGTGTGTGTGTGTGTGTGTGTGTGTGTGTGTGTGTGTGTGTGTGTTCAGCTCTGTGTAGGAGTATGAACATTTCCATAAATACCCACATACATTTGAACAAGGGCTCATATGAGTCTCTTTAGAGTGTTACATTTCTCTTCTAGGAGATTATGTAAATCTACTTATGCATCACACATTTTTCTTTCTCTCCACAATGTGGTCAGTCAATGTGTAACGCGTGGAGGAGGAGGCAGGCACAATGACGAGTAGTGTGGTGAACATACACTTTTAATAACACAAACACGGGTGAAGTCCAGCACGGTAGCGTAAGCACAAACAGACAACTCATGCAGGCACGAACTCAAGACAAAGACGAGCACGAGACATTGTGCAAACGCACATTAAATAGGTGGTGAACACATTCCCCAGTGATCACGAGACAAGGCACAGGTGAGACTACGAACATGCTCACAGACGACCCACACCCACGGAACTACAAACATGGACATAACTGCACACAGACGACATAACGACACGCCCACAAGGAGGGGTCCGGAGCTGTCACCGTAACACAATGAAATGTAGTTCATGTAGTTAATTTTAACAGAAAATATTTGGAATTAATAAAAAAAAAAGCCTCATAAAATAATAAAGTGTGAAATTGTCATGCAGTTCATTGTAATAGGATTTTTTATAGTGTACTCAAAGGAGGTGTATTATTTTTAAAAGGAAATTGACGTTTTAAAAGTACATAAATATTTTATCTTAAAATGTATTAAAACCCTGTAGTGTCACCACACTTCACTGTTTCCATTCCAGATTAAATTGACAATAAACTCACCTGAGAATCTCCAGTTTACAGTTTGAACTCTTCAGTCCAGCACAGAGCTGCTCCGCTCCTGAATCTTTTAGGTCATTATTATTCAGCTCCAGTTCTTTCAGTGAGTTTTCTGTTTGTAGAACTGATGTGAGAGATTTGCAAGACTCCTCAGTGAGACCACAGCCAGACAGTCTGTAAAGGAGTAAATACAGTACAAAATGTAGATCAATCAGATGATGCTGGATTCCAGAATCTGAACTGCTGATTAAATTATCCTCTGTATCTGTCATGCAGCTCAACCCTGGAGACTGCAACTCCCAGAATGCCCCACGTTGTCTGACCCTTTCCTCCTCCCCTCAGTATTGTTTTTTTCCTGCATTCTATTCTCTTTGTGGTTCGACCCAGTTTGTCTAGTTCACTGCTCTCCTAGATTCTCCCTTTTTGTACCTGTCTGTTTTTTCTTCTTTTTGTGTATACCTGACCTGGACTGCTTTTTTGACATTGACTTTGGATTACGTCTGGATCCCTCTGCCCAGTTGTTGCCTATCTGTGTGTTTAAATCTGTGTGCGTTTGTGACTAATATGTACCACTCATCACAGTATCTTGTAAAGCAGGATGAAATTAATTGCATTAACAGATTAAAAAGTATCAAAGCAGAGGCCAGTAACTGTAGTAGAGGCTTCACTCTGTGCTTTATAATAAACTACTGACATGGTGAGGTCTCGTATCCATTCCTCACCTATGATCCTACACCACCAAACACCCTCCACAATATTAAACCTAATAATCCTAAACTGCTTAGCTCTGAACTTTGATATAATGTAGTCAAATGTGTGTGCACAAGCACTGAAAAGGTGGATTTTCATTATTTTAATATTGGGGTATATGTCAAATGTGTAAATGAAATTAAAGATATTGCCACATTTTCTTTCACAGTATTGTGGATGTGGATGTCTGGATTTGGAACATTAATAACACACTTGGGGCAGATCTGTTTTACAACCTGTGTGTTTGTCGCTTCTATGCATGTGTGTGTGTGTGTGTGTGTGTGTGTGTGTTCAGCTCTGTGTAGGAGTGTGAACGTTTCCATAAATACCCACATACATTTGAACAAGGGCTCATCTGAGTCTCTTTAGAGTGTTACATTTCTCTTATAGGAGATTATGTAAATCTACTTATGCATCACACATTTTTCTTTCTCTCCGCAAAGTGGTCAGTCAATGAAATGTAGTTCATGTAGTTAATTTTAACAGAAAATATTTTAAATTAATAAAGAACGAAAACCTCATAAAACAATAAAGAATGAAATTGTCTTGCATTGCATTGTGGTAGATGTTTTTATACTGTACTCAAAGGAGTTTTATTATTTTAAAAAAGGAAATTTACTTTTAAAAGTACATCAGTGGGGAACCGTCAGGGCCCTCTACGCCCTCTCAGAGGGCCTAAAATATTCTTAAAGCATTATATATATAATTATCCAATTTTATTTTATCTACTTACAGTTTGACATTCGACATCTAAACAATTACAAAAATATAAGCAAATAAAATATTCACCCGTGTCTATTCAATCTGTGTTGGAAGGTGAGGGGTTGAGTGGAAGCCTGTGAGCCTGTGTCTCCCCCTATCAGGACTGTGATGCCCGCTGTTCGTTTACAGAGGGCCTGGCAGTTATAATTCAGCGCAATACCAGTTTCAAATGACAGCAAAATTGACCAATCATATCTTCTCTCTTAGTGGGCGGGCTTAACTGTATGATAATTTCCGCCCGCTGTGGCGACGCTAGCTGTCGTTAGCACCATCGCTAGCTAGTTTCGATTCATCCCTTTGACGTCCTCGTGCGCGTTGTTTACATATTCCGCTTCCGAGAACCACGGAGCTGTGAACCTTATTTTGTTTGTATACTTATTTTGCTTAAGATGTTATCTAGTACAGATATTATTGTTTATTGCGTTTTTAAAGCTGTACTGTCGTCTCAGTTTTTCTTTATTTAGTTTATTAAGAAAGGAAAAAAAAAATTTCGGGGGGGAGGGGGGGGGGGGGGTAGCGGGCCCAGGTTTAAAGGTCACGGTTCGCTACTGAAGTACATAAATATTTATCTTAATATTTATTAAAACCCTGTAGTGTCACCACACTTCACTGTTTCCATTCCAGATTAAATTGACAGAAAACTCACCTGAGAATCTCCAGTTTACAGTTTGAACTCTTCAGTCCAGCACAGAGCTGCTCCACTCCTGAATCTTGTAGGTCATTATTATTAATCTTCAGCTCTTTCAGTGAGTTTTCTGTTTGTAGAACTGATGTGAGAGATTTGCAAGACTCCTCAGTGAGACCACAGCCAGACAGTCTGTAAAGGAGGAGTAAATACAGTACAAAATACAGATCAATCAGATGATGCTGGATTCCAGAATCTGAACTGCTGATTAAATTATCCTCTGTATCTGTTATGCAGCTCAACCCTGGAGACTGCAACTCCCAGAATGCCCCACGTCGTCTGACCCGTTCCTCCTCCCCTCAGTACTAGTTCACACCTGGTTCTCATCATAGGCTATTATTTATATCACGACACTCACTAAACTCTTTGTGAAGTATTGCCGACATTTTGAAAGCATACATAACGTTTTTTCCTGTATTCTATTCTCTTTGTGGTTCGACCCAGTTTGTCTAGTTCACTGCTCTCCTGGATTCTCCCTTTTTGTACCTCTGTCTGTTTTTTCTTCTTTTTGTGTGTACCTGACCTGGACTGTTTTTTTGACATTGACTTTGGATTATGTCTGGATACCTCTGCCCAGTTGTTTCCTCCATTTACTTCAATAAACAAAGTGTGTTTAAGTCTGTGTACGTTTGTGACTAATATGTACCCCACATCACAGTATCTTGTAAAATAGGATGAAATTAATTACATTAACAGATTAAAAAGTATCAAAGCAGAGGCCAGTAACTGTAGTGGAGGCTTCACCCTGTGCTTTATAATAAACTACTGTCATGGTCAGGCCCGTTGACAGTCTTGCTAGGGCCCGGGACAAGAAAGTTTAATGTTGACAAGTTGAAAATTTAATGTAATTTTCAAAACGCCCAATCTTAACGTCTTCACGAGAACTGTTCAGTCAGACAGCTATTTGTTGTGAAACGAAGTAGTTACTTTCAAGCATTTTCAAGTATTTTAGCCTAAATTCCAGCACTTTTCAAACCTGGAACACAATGCAACATTAAAATTCGTCAGGTAAATGTTTTCCTTTCTTTTCTGCGCTCCAGATTTCTGTTTACTTTAACTATCCACCACTGTATTTCCCGCAGTTGTGGGGGTACCAGCCGGTTACGGTCGGTGCTGGATCAAACCATTTTCCAGTGGGATGCGGGGGTGTATGCACTTAATGGAAAATATGCAGATAGGTTAAAAAACATATATATTTTAGCCATTGAGTTTATTTTGAGTACAGAATTTTATATTAATGAAAGATTTCAAGATTATTTAAAAATTATAGACTTTAAATAAAAAATAAATTGCTGGGCTCCTTGATGGGCCCCCCTGACCCTGGGGCCCGGGACAACAGACCCGGTTGTCCCCCCCTGTCGACGGGGCTGGTCATGGTGAGGTTTCATATCCATTCCTCACATATGATCCTACACTACCAAACACCCTCCACAATATTAAACCTAATAATCCTAACCTGTTTAGCTCTGAACTTTGACATAATGTTGTCAAATGTGTGTGCACAAGCACTGAAAAGGTGGATTTTTCATTACATGTCATTTTAATATTGGGGTATTTGTCATATGTGTAAATGAAATCAAAAGATATTGAGGTAGTGTAGATGTCTGGATTTGGAACATTAATAACACACTTGGGGCAGAGCTGTTTTACAACCTGTGTGTTTGTCACTTCTATGCAGGTGTGTGTGTGTGTGTGTGTGTGTGTGTGTGTGTGTGTGTGTGTGTGTGTGTGTGTTCAGCTCTGTGTAGGAGTGTGAACGTTTCCATAAATACCCACATACATTTGAACAAGGGCTCATATGAGTCTCTTTAGAGTGTTACATTTCTCTTCTAGGAGATTATGTAAATCTACTTATGCATCACACATTTTTCTTTCTCTCCACAATGTGGTCAGTCAATGTGTAACGCGTGGAGGAGGAGGCAGGCACAACGACGAGTAGTGTGGTGAACATACACTTTTAATAACACAAACACGGGTGAAGTCCAGCACGGTAGCGTAAGCACAAACAGACAACTCATGCAGGCACGAACTCAAGACAAAGACGAGCACGAGACATTGTGCAAATGCACATTAAATAGGTGGTGAACACATTCCCCAGTGATCACGAGACAAGGCACAGGTGAGACTACGAACATGCTCACAGACGACCCACACCCACGGAACTACAAACATGGACATAACTGCACACAGACGACATAACGACACGCCCACAAGGAGGGGTCCGGAGCTGTCACCGTAACACAATGAAATGTAGTTCATGTAGTTAATTTTAACAGAAAATATTTGGAATTAACAAAGAAAGAAAACCTCATAAAATAATAAAAAATGAAATTGTCTTGCATTGCATTGTGGTAGATTTTTTTATACTGTAGTCAAAGGAGGTTTATTTTAAAAAAGGAAATTTACTTTTAAAAGTTCATAAATATTTATCTTAATTTATCTAAATTTATTAAAACTCTGTAATGACACCACACTTCACTGTTTTCATTCCAGATTAAATTGACAGAAAACTCACCTGAGAATCTCCAGCTTACAGTTTGAACTCTTCAGTCTAGCACAGAGCTGCTCCACTCCTGAATCTTTTAGGTCATTATTATTAATCTCCAGCTGTTTCAGTGAGGTTTCTGTTTGTAGAACTGATGTGAGAGATTTGCAAGACTCCTCAGTGAGACCACAGCCAGACAGTCTGTAAATGAGTGAATACAGTACAAAATGTAGGTCAATCAGATGCTGGATTCCAGAATCTGAACTGATGATTAAATTATCCTCTGTATCTTAATTCACACCTGGTTCTCATCATAGGCTATTATATATATATCAGGACACTCACAAAACTCTTTGTGAAGTATTGCAGACATTTTGAAAGCATGCCAAGCGGTTTTTCCTGTATTCTATTCTCTTTGTGGGTCGACCCAGTTTGTCTAGTTCACTGCTCTCCTGGATTCTCCCTTTTTGTACCTCTACCTGTTTTTTCTTCTTTTTGTGTGTACCTGAGCTGGACTGTTTTTTTGACATTGACTTTGGATTACGTCTGGATCCCTCTGCCCAGTTGTTTCCTCCATTTACTTCAATAAACAAAGTGTGTGTCAGGGTTGGACCCAGACGCGTTCCTCCTGCCGCCACCGGGGGGAGCTCGCGATCTAGACCCGGAGGCAATTGAGCGCGATAGGCTACAGCTGTTTGCAGCCTATTTAGAGAGAGCAACTTCAGCAGCCCTTTGCTGAAGTTGTTTGTTGCCTACGCTCTCACAGCCCAAGCCATCTCTCTCTCTCTCTCTCTCTCTCTCTCTCTCTCTCTCTCTCTCTCTCTCTCTCTCTCTCTCTCTCTCTCTCTCTCTCTCTCTCTCTCTCTCTCTCTCTCTCTCTCTCTCACACAGCTCCTGCATTTTCCTTCGCCTGTTTTCGTTTCCCACTGAGTGTTCTCAGTCGTTCTATGTTGGTTTGTCTGCCAGTGTTCTAATACAGTGCAATAGTGATAATTATTGGGGTTAGGTGGACCATAAGAAGATAGAATATAGAAAAGAGGAGAAGAGAAAATAGGGGGAGAGAAAATAAAAAGGGAAAAGACAGAAAAAAGGGGAGAAGTAACCCCAGGGGACCAGCCAGGAGAGGACCGGGCACAACAAGCCCCAGACCCAGAACCAGCTGTCCTCACACATACATTCACCCCCATGTATACTCTCCTACATACATACACACACACACCCCCTTATATACACCCTAACCATGTATACACCTACACACATCCATATACACACACACACACACACACACACACACACACACACACACACACACACACACTCACCCACATATATACACCTACATGCACATCCACACAAACATACACTCCCACACACATTCACCCACACCCATATACACTCTTACGGACATGTATACACCCCTACATACATACACAAACCCCCTTATATACACCCTCATTATATATACACCTACACACATCCATATACACATACATACACCCACACTCACCCTCATATAGACCCTCATACATATATACACCTACACAAACATACACTCCCACACACATTCACCCACACCCATATACACTCTTACGGACATGTATACACCCACAAATGTACTTACACATTCATCCCAATATATACACACACACCCATATACCCCCCCCCCCCCCCCCCCCCAACATGTACTCATTCACCCACCTATACAAAAAGAGACAAGGACAAAGACACATTCATCCAAACTAACACACCCTCCATGGCGGGGGCAAATGGCTGGACCAGCAAGGATCGGCAGCAGCTCCAGAACGCCACCAGTCCAGCCCCGCGCTAGCGACCCATCCCTGTCCCGGCAGGGAGCAGGAAACGGGTGAAGGAAGGCATTTCCACCCCTCCACCCCCAGTGCTGTGTAGTGTGTAGGTGTTGGTGTATATGCATGTATGGTAGTGTGTGATACTATGGTGTAGTTAAAATTGAGGGGACAGGTGCTGGGACAAACGTGGGCAAAGCCCCGGGCCACTGGACGACGTGTGTCCACACCATCCCCTCAAAAGCCCTCAATGTCTAAAGTGCAGTAAAAACTGAGGGACAGACAGTGGTTAGGAGACGGGTGAGGCCATGACACCAGGCCCACCTCATTGACCTCTGGGTAACATGCCTGCCCCCCAGGATCCTAAATGTAAAAGGACTGTGTGTGTTTGTATGTGTGGGGGGGTGTTGTAAGTAGGGGTGTGTGGGTGGTGGGAATGCATAGGTCCATAGGTCCAGCTAACTAGCTGGCTCATTAGGCACCATGATTTACTACCCCCCCACCGCAGAGAGTAGCCGGTCTGGACATCCACATTCACCTAAACACATATTCACCATATACACCCACACACATTCATCCCATATGCACAACAAACTCATGTAAGCACCCACAACCATATTGTGCGATTGGTAATCAAGCAACAACAGACATCAACAGTATTGAAGATAAGCTGGTCTGAGTCTGAAACCCAGCGCCCCCAGCCCACTCCAGATACCCCCCAACAAACACCGCCCCACCCCCACCACCCAGGCACCTCAGAGCCCCAAGGCCCAGACCCGATGCCCCGACACAAGGCAGACTGACCCACCCCACCCAGCGGCGGACCCGCAGTGGCGCAGGTCACCCCCGCGCGGGCAGGGCCCTAGGCACCGGGCCCCAAGTCCCGCCACCCCCGCTGAGGGCCAGCACCTGCTCCCCCCGCACCCCGGGCCCCACACCCCAGAGCACAGAGGCAGCGCCCCCCCCTGATAGACCTTCTGATTCAGGAGCATCCAGTGCTATGTCCACTGTGAATCTCTGAATGAAAATACTCACATGACTTTTCTGGATGCTTTGACCACTGGCAGCAGTCTCAGTAGACATTCCTCTGATGGGTTATATTTCCTCAGGTCAAATTCATCCAGCTCCTCTTCTGAGTTCAGCAACACAAACACCAGAGCTGACCACTGAGCAGGAGAGAGCCTGACTCCATGAAGACGAGTGTCACCTCCTCTGCTCAGGTATGTTTGGACTTCCTGTACTAGAGAATGATCATTCAGTTCATTCAGACAGTGGAACAGATTGATGGATTTCTCTGGAGAGGGATTCTCCCTGATCTTCTCCTTGATGTACTGGACTGTTTCCTCTTTGCTTTGAGAGCTTCTTCCTGTCTGTGTCAGTAGACTTCGCAAGAGAATCTGATTGGACTTCAGTGAGAGACCCAGAAAGAAGCGGAGGAAAAGGTCCAGGTGTCCATTCTGACTCTGTAAGGCCTTGTCCACTGCACTGTTGAGGAAGTCAGACAATGTGTTTTTGACCAATCCAGGTTGTTGCTGTTTCAGCACATTCCTGTTGGTGGAGATGAAGGTAATAAACACATATAAAGCAGCCAGAAACTCCTGAACACTCAGATGTACAAAGCTGAACACCGTCCCCAGCTGTAGACCAAACTCTTCTCTGAAGATCTGAGTGCACATTCCTGAATACACCGACATTTCTCTGACATCAATGCCACTGTTTCTCAGGTCTTCCTCATAGAAGATCAGGTTGCCTTTATCCAGCTGTTGGAAAGCCAGTTTTCCCAGTGCCAAAACATGTTTTCTAGTTTGTTGAGGGTAAGTGTCACTTTTCTGTTCATACTTTTGGTGCTTGTGTTTGATGTGAAAGATCAGGAAGTGTGTGAACATCTGAGTCAGAGTCTTGGGGATCTCTCCACTCTCTGCTTCATCCAACATCCTCTCTAGAACAGTGGCTGCAATCCAACAGAAGACTGGAATGTGGCACATGATGTAGAGACTTCTTGATGACTTCATGTGTGAAATGATTCTGTTGGCCAGACTCTGGTCTCTGATTCTCTTCCTGAAGTACTCCTCTTTCTGAGGACCACTGAACCCTCGCACCTCTGTTACCTGGTCAACACACTGAGGAGGGATCTGATTGGCTGCTGCTGGTCGAGAGGTTATCCAGAGGAGAGCAGAGGGAAGCAGATTCCCCTTGATGAGGTTTGTCAGCAGCACATCCACTGAGGTCGACTCTGTTACATCCAACACGCTGTCATTGTTCTGGAAATCTAGAGGAAGACGACACTCATCCAGACCATCAAAGATGAACAGAATTTTGTAATTTGTATAGTGAGTTGGTTTTAATTCACATGTTTCTGGAAAAAAGCAATGAAGAAGCTGCACCAGACTGAGCTTTTTCTCCTTCATCAAATTCAGCTCCCTAAAAGGAAGTGGAAATATGAAGAGAACATCCTGATTTACATTTCCTTCAGACCAGTCCAGTATGAACTTCTGCACTGAGACTGTTTTACCAATTCCAGCCACTCCTTTAGTCAGCACAGTTCTGATGGCTTTGTTTTGTCCTGGTAAGGGTCTAAATATATCACTGCATTTGATGGGTGTCTCCTGTGTTGCTGGTCTCCTGGATGCTGTCTCAATCTGTCTCACCTCATGTTCATTATTCACCTCTCCACTCCCTCCCTCTGTGATGTAGAGCTCTGTGTAGATCTCATTCAGAAGTGCTGTGGTTCCATGCTCTGAGATTCCTTCAGTAATTTTCTGACATTTTCCCCTCAGTTTAGATTTGAGCTTTCTGTGGCAAGCAGGGACCAGTTCTGATAAAGAGGAAGACAACAGCACACATGTTAATGTCTTTAAGATCAATCATAACAGACTCATCACAGGAAATATAAGAAAATTGTTGTATTTTAAGGGATTGCCTGGACTGCACTCCCTTTTTGATAAACTCATCTTCAAACATCAATGACGCTGCAGTTTCAGGATACATTCAGATGTGTGAGGACATTATCATCCCAAAAAAGACTGTGAAACTTTATCCAAATAATAAACCATGGATTACTCCTGAACTTAAAGAACTACTAAACCATAAAAAGAGGCTGTTTAAATCTGGAGGCTCAAAGGAGGACATCAGATCCTTATGGAAAAACATTAAAGAAAATACTGGACTGCAAGACTGCTTATAAAAACAAGGTTCAGTCATTATTCAACCATGACGCAAAAGAGGCTTGGCAGGCATTACAAATTATGACTGGTTATAAACCTAAAATGCAGAACTTGACTGTCTCAGATGACAACGCCTTCTCAGATGAACTGAATACTTTTTATTGTAGGTTTGACAGTACTGACTATAAAACTCAGCAGAAATAGGCAATGGATGCAGTCAGAACTATGCAAGTTTGTGACATACAAATCAGCATTGAGGAGGTTAAAGATCAGTTTTTACGTGTTAACATTAATAAATCTCAGGGTCCAGACTGTATCAGTTGGAAAGTGCTGCACACATGTGCCGATTCACTCGCTTTTCCATTTCAAATGCTGTTTCAGCGGCCAGTAGAAACAGGACCAATCCTGGTTCAGTGGAAACAGTCTCTGATTGTACCTGTACTAAAGAATAACAGGCCCAAAGAGATGAATGATATGAGACCTGTGGCATTAACCTCAATGCCTATGAAATGCTTAGAGAAAATCATACTGAAACATCTGCTTAGTGAGGTAGCACCATCTTTGGATCCTTTCCAGTTCGCATCCCAGCCAAGGCGGGGAGTGGAGGATGCACTGCTAACCATGACAAACAGCATATTTGAACATCTAGAGCACATGTGTCAAAGTCAAGGAAATGATTATCTATGCCCCCCTGGATGATATTTAATTACTATTAGAACCGGGCCGCAGGCCACAGCCGCCCGATGGTGTTTTGCACGCACAAACACTACATTCCCCACAATGCAACGGTAGCCCGTGAAGTCACTGCAGCGCGCACAAGCGGCGAGGGTCAGCGCGGCGAAAATGACGTAATCGCAGTGGCTCCGCCCGTGCGCGAGGGTGTCGCACGCTGTCGATTCGCAAGGTCGTGCACCTCTCGAATTTTGTAACTGCGCGCACCAGTTAAACTTAATTAAGTTAAATATTTATACATATACTCGAAATCATTCGAAATAATTCGCTTTTTTATTCACATTATTTAATGGTTGTTTATTTTCAAAACGCCCAATCTTAACATCTTCACGTTCTCTCATGTTTCGTCCTGGAATTACAAGAGGCTCGTATTTGTTAACGTAATACAAGAGAACTGTTCAGTCAGACAGCTATTTGTTGTGAAACGAAGTAGTTACAATTTCAAGCGTTTTCAAGTACTTTAGCTTAAATTCCAGCACTTTTCAAACCTTTATTACTTTATTCATTTAATGTACAGGACATGTTTTCTTTGAAGGAAGTTTGTTTTTATCTGTTTGCTTGTTGAAAAATGTTTTCACTTGAAATTACTGACAGATCCATAAGAAAATATTGCTTTATTCATTTAACCATTAAATAAAAGGCCTATACACTGTGTTAGGTCTTGGTTCAATAGGCTATGTGCAATCATTTCAATATATGTTTTAATAAACATTGAACCAGTCCGGCCCTCGGCTTGTAGCAAATTTGGTTTTTTGGCCCTCGGTGTATTTGACTTTGACATCCCTGATCTAGAGGAGCCTCACAGCTCTGTAAAGATTGGTTTTATTGATTTCAGCAGCACATTCAATACCATCCAACCCCACCTACTGGTGGACAAACTGGTCAAGTTAGGTGTCAACCCAACCCAAGGCTTATTATATGGATTAATAACTTCCTGTTAAATCGTACTCAGCAGGTTAGATTTAATCAGGCCATCTCATCCCCTAAGGTCATTAACACAGGTGCTCCCCAAGGTGTGCTGTCTCCCATACTCTATACACTTTATACCAATGAGTGTCGTGCTCTTACAACTACACACTCTTATTTTAAGTACAGACGACACTGCCCTGGTGGGGTTCTTGAAAACAGGGGAGCTGTCAATGTCCAGCTTTGAAGAGGAAGTGAAGAGCTTCATAAAATGGTGCTCTGACAATTTTCTTAATGTTAACACAAGCAAAAACAAAAGAAATGGTTATTGACTTTAGATGTAGTGCAGAAGAAGTACCAAACACTGTCGTCAATAACACACGATAAAGAGAGTTAACATCTACAAATATTTAGGGGTTGAAATTGATGATCAGTTGAGATTCGACAAATGTGCCGCTTTTAAGGTGAAGAAGCTTCAACAAAGAATGTTTTTCTTAAAAATATTGCGTATATTTAATGTTGACACTTATATTTTAGAGTTATTTTATAAGTCTGTACTTCAGTGTGTTTTGTCCTTTGGTCTGGTCTGTGTCTTTGGTAGTATGCGTAAACAAGACCAGGATAAATTGCAATGTATTATTAAAATAGCTAGCAGGATAATTGGGTGCAATCAAACATCAGCTGTCCAGCTGTTTCAAGACATCCTACTATACAAGGCTGAAAGTATTCTTGCAGACACTACCCACCATTTACATAATAGATTCCAGTTAAGTCAACGTGGTAAGGGGAAGCCACTACAAAGGAAAATAAGAACAACTAGGTTCAGTAAGTCATTTGCAATCCTTTTGCAATCACAATGGTTAATGAAAGACAGTTCTCAGCAAGGGACTTGACACTGTAGTATTGTGTGTGTGTGTGTGTGTGTGTGTGTGTGTGTGTTTGTGTGTGTGTGTGTGGTATTTTTACCCTGTTTGAAGTTGTTTGTACCATATGCACCATGACCATTTGTATTTCCCTCCTGGGATAATAAAGTTAACTTTGACTTTGAGGAGCCCTATCAGACCAAGCAGGGGTGTATTTGACACTGCAGCTGAATACTAAACCTAAAAATAAATTATGGCGACTCAATGTGGGCATCCTGAATAATAACAAAGTATTAGAACAAATTAAACAAGATATAACAACATATATAGAATGATAATAATGACGTGTCTCCTAATATTTTATGGGATGCTGCAAAAGCGGTAATGCGGGGAAAATTAATACTGATTACTTCACAACTGATCAAAGAGAAACAGAAAAGATTTAAGGAACTCCAAAGTACCCTGCAGGAATTGGAAATGGCTCATGTCAAGAAAGGTGACCCTAAAATATTGCAGCAGATTACAAAGTTAAGACGAATTGCTTGATGAGGAGATAGAAAAACGAGCTAGGTTTACCAAACAAAGATACTACAAAGTGAGCCCCAAAGCAACTAAACTTTTGTCATGGAGATACAAGACGTTGGAGCTATCCAAAGAAAACGGAGGAAGAGCCCTCCCATGTCTACTGAACTACTATATGGCAGCTCAACTTAGAGTCTTAGCCTGCTGGTGTATCCCAGAGTATGAAGCTCGATGGAAAACCTACAAATTAACACAAATATATTCTCTTTTACAGTCTTTACTTGGAAATAGCAATTTTGGTGGTGGTGTTGCTGATTGCTTAAACGGATGGACAAGTCTAGCCCTAACAGTGTGGTATAAAGAGGTCAAGAAATTACAGTTAACTGAACAGGTGAGAATTTTGAAGTGGGCATTGTATGACCTGCATTTTAAACCTTCCAAGTTAGACATGAGATTCAAAACCTGGGCTAATAAGGGAATAACTGCCTACAGTACAATGGTCAAAGAAGGGAAATTCTTATCATACATGCCTCTGACTAAACAATTTGACTAAGATAAGGAAGACTTCTATAGATGCCTACAGATTAGGGATTATTATAACAAAGAATTAAAAATGATAAATATACCAAAGGGTAGCTTAGTCTGGGCTTTTATGGATGTCTACAAACTGAAGGACACCAGGAGGATTATCTCATACATATATATGAGTATTCAAATAACTAAGGGATACTCCACAACATATATAAAATCAAAATGGGAAAGAGAAAGTAACACATCTGTCACGGTGGGTCAGCCAGGACGCCACCAGAGGGCGCACACACGCACTCCTTCCCTCACGCGCACGCCCACATCACAGAGCACACCCTCTCATTCCAGAACACTCCCCCAATCACAATCACCCGAATACTGACACCTGTCACTTAATCAGGTTCGGGTTGTATTTATTCCCACAGGTCACGCTGTTCAGTGCTGCGCATTGAACCTGCACCCTTTAGAGAAGACCTGCTCTGCACATCGGATTGCTGCTTCTATTTTTACTTTCTTCTTTGTTGCATTCATTTCATTGTCCTGCCGAGTGGACTGAGTTTCTACGTTCCTTTTGCAATGGAGAATAAAACCAGTCTCACTCGGCCTCTGCCTCCAGCTGCTTCTGTCCCGGCGTCACAACATCAATTCCAGATGAATATTGGGGTATGTTTTGTAGGTGGATAACTTCAACATCACATTCTAGATTATTAAGGGAATTTAACTGGAAATGCTTAGTTAGGTTTTTTTACACTCCTAAAAGAGCTTTGATGGATAAAGGAAAACAGCAGGGATTGTGTTGGACAGTGCGGTACTCAGATGGCCGATCACTTTCACATTTTCTGGAGTTGCCCAGTGGTAGCGTCACTTTGGCAAGACATTGGTAATGTAATAGCGGATTTGTTTGAGATCGAATTTCAATTCACATGGCTGAAACTTTATATGGGAAAGGTGCTGCAACTAGTGGGAAAGAATGATAAATACCTGCTCAAAGTATTGTTGGCAGCAAGTAAAAAAACGAGAAAGTGGATGCAGCAAGATCCTCCAACTAAAAAACAGTGGATTGAAGTTGTTCGAAATCTATGCAATGGAAAGACTAACGTTTATGTTGCAGTTAAGATTGGACCATTTTATAAAATACTGGGATAAATGAATCTTAGCCTTTCCTATTGATGAAACTAACACCTTGAAATAAGATGCACTGTGCACAAAGAGGTAACTCAGGGTTTTTTTTTTTTTTTCCTTTACTCTTATTATTGTTTGTCTGCTTGTTTTTTACCTGTCCATGTAAGAACAGCGACATCCTTTGGAACTGCCTATGTCCTTAATAAGTATGTTTGAGCTTGTTCATATGTATGTGTATACGTGTGTGTGTGTGTGTGTATATATGCAAGCTTGGATGTACATATGTGTATGTACATGTTGGAAAATAAAAAAAAAGTTAAAAAAAAAAAAGATCCTCATTGTGAACTGAGATTCACCAACAGTGTCCTCCCTCTGAAGTAATAAAGTGATGTTATGATGTCGTGACCCAGAGCTCTTACTGGTCTCTAGTGTGTTAGCGAGGTCTGTCTGGTTCATGTTCCTCAGGACGTGCAGTGTGATCTTCATCGCCCCCTCTCTGACACTGCTCTGATCCTCCTCATCCTCCACCTGTTTCTCAGTGCATGCTGGGTAATCTGGACTCAGTAGTTTCTTGAATCTCTTCAGCTCATTTTTCACCAGAGAGATGATTTTGTGCTCCAGCTCCTGAATAAACAGTATCAGTAAAAGCTACAGTGTTACAGACAGATGATTATAACACAGGATAATTGTGACAGAAATTATTGATTAATTATCATTGATTAGATTATGTTTAATTGTTATAAAGAGATCATTATGAACTTTATGACTTAGTATTTGTCCATTCTGGCTAAGCAGAAGGACTACAATAATGAAGTAGTGTGTTTCAGTGTAACCATGCTTAGTTCATATTAGGCATATATGTCCCAGGTCAGGGAAAGTGCTGAGGGTAAGAGCACTTTGTTAGCTGGTTGTCACTAGGCTACTAGTCTTGGGTCATTCAGCTTTCTCTGCGTTCTACTGATGCATCAGTTGCTTCCGTTAACTCTAGGGAAGTCCATATTGGGAGATACACACATGTGAGACAAAGTAGCCTGCTGGGCGCCTATGTTTTGGAACATGCTGTGCTTAAGATGAACTGCTGAATTGTGTTTAGGATTGTATATAAGCAGGGAGACTGCCCCCCTTGCCTTCAGAGTTGTCATGCTTGAATGAGACTCATGATTTGCCTTTTTAATATCTTTGATTTAATACAGAATATAAATCATTTTAACCATGTCTGAGTCCTCATCCATTATTAGAAAATGTCCATGACAATAATCCATTAAACATAAGAGAGGACTGATCTGAGAGGGACTGGGTGGTCCTGTGGACATTATGGTTTATAAGTACATAATTCTAATATTAAAATTTCAATTGAATGTAGTTTTATAAAGCCATAACACAGCATAACACACAGCTTTATACATTTGAGCATTGTTCATTATCAGTTAAATTACAAATAGACATTAAAGTAAAACATGAACCAGTAAAGCCACAGAGTCTCATCATGATCTGTGATGTAAACACACTCTAATGATAAGACCCTTCTCTCACTCACACAATAAACACAATCCACATACACAGAATACAACCACAGAGATCAAGCAAGACAGAACATAATACAATATCTCCCAATACAAGAACCACCACAGAACAAGAGAATCAACAGAGCTTAAATAGGACAGACTAACAAGTGAAGAGACAGAGATTAAATAGGACAGACTAACAAGAGAAGAGACAGAGATTAAATAGGACATACTAACAAGAGAAGGGACAGAGCTTAAATAGGACATACTAACAAGAGAAGGGACAGAGATTAAATAGGACAGACTAATAAGAGAAGGGACAGAGATTAAATAGGACAGACTAACAAGAGAAGGGACAGAGATTAAATAGGACAGACTAACAAGAGAAGGGACAGAGATTAAATAGGACAGACTAACAAGAGAAGGGACAGAGATTAAATAGGACAGACTAACAAGAGAAGGGACAGAGCTTAAATATGACAGACTAACAAGAGAAGGGACAGAGATTAAATAGGACAGACTAACAAGAGAAGGGACAGAGATTAAATATGACAGACTAACAAGAGAAGAGACAGAGATTAAATAGGACAGACTAACAAGAGAAGGGACAGAGCTTAAATAGGACAGACTAACAAGAGAAGGGACAGAGCTTAAATAGGACAGACTAACAAGAGAAGGGACAGAGATTAAATAGGACAGACTAACAAGAGAAGGGACAGAGATTAAATAGGACAGACTAACAAGAGAAGGGACAGAGCTTAAATAGGACAGACTAACAAGAGAAGGGACAGAGCTTAAATAGGACAGACTAACAAGAGAAGGGACAGAGATTAAATAGGACAGACTAACAAGAGAAGAGACAGAGATTAAATAGGACAGACTAACAAGAGAAGAGACAGAGATTAAATAGGACAGACTAAAAAGAGAAGGGACAGAGCTTAAATAGGACAGACTAACAAGAGAAGGGACAGAGATTAAATAGGACAGACTAACAAGAGAAGTCAACTGTGAAGAGGTGGGACTGATAATCACAGGGTGGAGTTACTGAATGGAAGGAGGGACAGACAGACATGAAAAACACATGGGAAGTATAAACAGGGAAAGGCTGGGCGGGGCTAGAGGGATTAAACAGACAGATTGACAGGAGTGTGGAGCTCAGCATGGCACACACACACACACACACACACACACAAACATGCAGACAAATACACACCTTGAATACTGACTCAAGTTGGTCTTTAGAAATCTTTACTGGATTCTTTTGGACACTGTGGAGAAACAGAACAACAACTTTAATGGAAAATCTACATTTTATAGACATGAATACACATTACGTTCATGAATACATTAAATTCTTGAACACACATTACATTACACTTTTTTGCAGATGCCAAGACCCAATTTCTGAAACTATGTCTGTTTTGTCAAAACACACTGCAGCCAATGCTACACACACATCAGGTAAAACATCTCACACTTTTGGAAAAAACATACATGTCAAACAAAACTCTTGCAACTCTTCCCAAAACCATATTATTGCATCTAAATGCCACACACAAATATCAGATGATTAGCCTTTCATATATGTGACTACAAACTGAAGTGACAAATGGAAAACACTACTACCATGTGTTTGACTGTTTAGTTTGTGGTCTGCTGTGAAGGTCTGTCAGAGGTCTCACATATACATGAATATTTTCGAAAAATTAGGTTATTTCTGCCTATTCAGTACATTTACACCATAAAGTAAACCGCAATTACATTAATAAAAAAAAAAACAAATTATACATTTTTTTTGTTTTGTTTTGCATGAACACTACAGCAACACATGCAGTATATATTGTAAACTCATTGAACAACAAAAACAACAAAAAAATAAAAACAAAAAGAGAAAATAACCTACTCCTGCTGAATGTATATGCACTGGTGGGGTTGCCGACAAACTCCATGCCACAAAGAACTCAACAGCAATGGAGAGTTTGGTGGAGGTGAAGCACAACAAATCATGGTTGTTCAGTGAACCAGTTTGTACTTGAGCAGCCGGGTGCAAACTTGTGTTGTCCCAGACGACAACAAACCTGGACTGTTCTGGTTCATCCCCCTGGTGATGGAGAATGAGTATGTTGTGCTCTGTGTTGAAGAAGGTGATGATGTGCACACTGTTGTGTGGACGAAGAGTGGCATGATGATGAGTGGCAAATTCATAGCACAGTTGTTTCACACTGTCACTGGCCCAGTCCGGATAGACTCACTGAATGGATGTTGCTGATGGTAACGTTGTCAGTAATGATGTGCTGTTGTAGTTATCGGAAATGTATGCAGTTGTTTGCTCTGACCATATTGACGATGGTCTCTTTCTGTTCTGAGCTGCCTTCGTCCCCCATCAAGGGCTAGTCTAGTACATAGTGTATATATAGAGGATAGGTCTACTTATCTATTCTCATTTTGAAATGTCTGGATGATGCTACAGTGTAGCAGCCCAGAAAATATTGGACCCTTTGTCTCCAGAAAACCCAAGCCATTGCTTGACTACATGGTCAACCAGAGTGGCTCTGATCTCATCCATTATGGTTGCTCATCTCTATGCAATATTGAACTCCAGTGATGTGCACACCAATTTTTGCAACTTGTGGCCTCTTTATGGAGATTAGGCTTTGATGTCTAAAGATTTGTAAAAATTAGCAGTGTTGTAACGTGAGGACTGGGTATGAATTTTGGTACGTGAGTGTAGCAGTTGCGGGGCAGTGATTTCCAAAAGAAACACATGGTTTTCAGTTTTGAATGTTGTGTCTTATGTGAACAACTGTGTTTAACAATGTTGAAATGGTCCCACACCGCACGTCTTTTCGCCTGCTTCATTTTGTTTTCCACTCTGGTCTTTCGCCACACGTGTTCACCTCTCGTTCTTACACTCTGTTCAAGTTACTACAGGAACGCTCTCTAACGATTAATCGTGATTAATACATTTTGATCGAGTAACCTCTTGATCGACAATTAATCTAAAGTCGATTAATCATTTGCATCCCTAGATATAAATTAATCCATTTTTATTATTCTATGTTCTTTTTCCAAAGATTAAAGTAGGGCAAACCAGTGACTTGCACTGAAGCTTTGAAGGAAATCTTAGGGTAAATGATAAAATTTATAAAAAATGAAAAATGACATTGAACTTACAATGTGTCTGTTTTCAATAATCTTCAGAGAGGAAACAAAATGACTTCCTGTGATGTCATCAGCATGGCTTTGTATATTAAAATAATAGTCTTTTGTCATACGGTAACACCAGTGACATGAATATAGGGGACGTACACATTTATTTTGTATTTTTAAATATTTCATTATATTTATTTGCAATATTGTATTTTTAAATATTTTGTGTGATATATTGGACCTTTATAGACACATAACTGCAGTTGAGTTAATAAAGTATATGTTTTCCTTTCAAAAATAAAAGCCCTTAGTTTCCCAGCATGACAGCGAGGACAGGCATTTTTGGGCATACTTGGAAAAACACTAAAATGGTTGTGAAGGATCATTTTGTCCTCTAATGTTCTCTGTGACTGCTGACACCCCATTTGACACCTCTCCCCCCTCCTCCTGTATGTTCTGTGTGTGTGTACCAGAGACGGCTTATCATTTCCTCTCCAGGTGCTGTGCTTCCTGTTGGCTATGCTGCACACGTATGAATTATGTTCTGCCTTCACACAGCCTGCTTGAGAAGAATGCATTTGTTTGAAATGTGAAATATTTTGTCAATTGTGATTTTTACACCCCAATCGAAATTTGTCCTCCGCTTTTAACCCATCTGTGCAGTCAGTGCGCACACACACACACACACACACACACACACACACACACACACACACACACACACACACACACACACACACACACGGTTACTAGGGGGCTGTGGATCACACGTGCCCAGAGTGGTGGGCAGCCCTAGCCCTGGCACCCGGGGAGCAGTTGGGGTTAGGTGCCTTGATCAAGGGCACCTCAGTCATGGCCTGTCTGGGAATCAAACCCACAACCCTCGGGTCACAAGACCAGTTCCCTAACCGCCAGGCCATGACTGCCCCCCGCCAGGCCATGACTGATTCCATCTATGGTAGTATATTACATATGTTAGACTAGCCTCATTGAGCCCACCCTGTTGCTTGCAAGCACAGGGCTGGTCTGTGTGTGTATAAATAAGAGGAGCGCCCTCTTATCTTTGAACATTTGGGATACAGCCTGCCTGTGTGAATAAACGTCTCTTGCTGCAAGAGTAGTTTGTTCCCTATTTGTTCCGAGCGTGCTCAGCCACACACTTCTCTGCAGAGTGTTACTATCAATTGAAGATTCTTACTTGGTGATCCTCCATGACCCTCCGCTCATTGCTGAACACAAGGAGAGAGCTTTCTACTGAGGAAAAAAACTCTTACAGGTTGAAAAGAAAAACTGACTCATAAGTGGTTCAAAAAGATATAATTGTTCAAATATGTTGTTTTGTCTTAAAATGTAAATAAATCCCTAAATTTGAGGGGTTTTAAAATGCAACTGCCCTGTTAAGTCTAAGGACAGAAAAGTGGACATTTCTGTAGAATGACCCATGAACGAGTAGAAAGTTGCTCTGAAAAAGAGATACAAGATGAAAGATATGGGTGTTGTCCTATATATTGGGTATCTCTGTCATTCAAGACCAGACAAACAATTGTGTGTTTCTTCATCAGAAGCATTACATTGAAGCCATTCTTCAGAAATATGGAATGGACAAAGCCAATCCAGCTGGAACCCCAACCGATCCAAATGTGAAGTGAAAGAGAAATGTTAGCGTCAGTAAGCCAGTGAACCAAAGTAGCTATCAGCACATTGTTGGTTGTCTGCTTTATGCTGCAATGGCCACAAGACCAGACATTGCACAAGCTGTGAGCGTTGTGTCAAAATTCAGTGCAGAGCCAAATAATGCACATATGCATGCTGTGAAGAGAATTCTTCATTACTTGAAAGGAACCATGAACCTTGCTCTCAAGTATGAGAAATCAGTCTGGAACTTTAGTTGGGTTCTCAGATGCTGACTGGGCTGGAGATCAGGATGATCGTCGATTTACAACCAGTAATGTCTTCTTACTGGGTGGAGGAGCAGTGAGTTGGCTCAGCAAGAAACAGTCAACAGTTGCACTGTCAACAGCTGAAGCGGAATACGTCGCACTCAGCCACGCAGCACAGGAATGTACTTGGCTAAAACGTCTACTAAGTGATCTCGGAATGGATGCTACTAGTGTGATCCTGAAATACAACCAAGGACCCATTGACATCGCAAAAAAAATCCAGTTGATCATTCCAGAACGAAGAACATAGACATTTGTTATTATTTGTAATAATAATAATAATAATAATAATACATTTTATTTAACGGCGCCTTTCTGGCACTCAAGGTCACCTTACATGGAGCAAAAAACAGAAATAATACAGTAAAAACGGCAAATAGTAAAAATAAAATAAAATAAGATATAACAATAAAATGAATAAGTGAATGAACAGACCATAGAGATCAGCAGTTATAAGCAGATTTAAAAAGATGAGTTTTGAGACCCGACTTAAAATGTATGATTGATTGAGAGTTTCTCAAGTCTGGTGGAAGAGCATTCCACAATCTAGGGGCGGAGCTACTGAAGGCCCGACCGCCCATGGTGCTGAGGTGTGTAATGGGGACAGACAGGCGTGTAGAAGCAGATGATCTCAGTGATCGTGAGTGAGAGGTGATGTTAATAAGGTCTAATATATATGGAGGGGCGAGATTATGAATTGCTTTGAAAGTGAGGAGAAGGATTTTGTATTGTATGCGTTGTGTAACTGGGAGCCAGTGTAGCTGGTGCAGAACAGGAGTGATGTGATGGAAGGATGGTGTTCTTGAAATAATACGCGCAGCAGAGTTTTGAACCATTTGAAGTTTGTTTAGTGATTTGAGGGGAAGACCAAAAAGAAGAGAATTGCAATAATCCAGGCGTGAAGTAACAAGACTGTGAACCAGAATAGCAGTAGTGTGAGGGGAAAGAGAAGGACGGAGACGATTGATATTTCGGAGGTGACAATAAGCAGATCATGTGATATTGTTGATGTGAGATTGGAATGATAGAGTATTGTCCAGGATGACACCCAGGCTCTTTACCTGAACTAAAGGAGAAACAGAACAATTATCAATAGTGAGGGAGAAATTATTTGCTTTGGAGAGATTTGATTTGGTGCCAACAAGTAGCACCTCAGTTTTATCGCCATTTAATTTGAGGAAGTTGTGAGAGAACCAGGTCTTAATTTCAGATAAACAATCAGTAAGAGAGGGCATGGGAAAGTTGGAATTGGGCTTACTAGAGACATAGAGCTGGGTGTCATCCGCATAGCAGTAAAAATTGATATCATATTTGCGGAAAATATTACCTAGGGGGAGAAGATATACTATGAACAGAAGGGGGCCGAGGACAGAGCCCTGAGGGACGCCAGTGATAACAGGAGAAGGTTGAGAGGTGAAGGTTTTAAGCTGGATAAACTGAGTACGGTTAGAAAGATATGATTTGAACCAATTTAATGATGTGTGAATTATTCCAATGGAGGACAGTCTATGAAGAAGTGGGGCAGTCATGGCCTGTTGGTTAGGGAACTGGTCTTGTGACCGGAGGGTTGTGGGTTCGATCCCCAGACCTGAGGCCATGACTGATGTGCCCCTGAGCAAGGCCCTTAACCCTCAATTGCTCACTTGTATAAAAATGAGATAAAAATGTAAGTCGCTCTGGATAAGGGCTTCTGCCAAATGCCATAAAATGTAAATGTAAGAAGTGTGGAGTGACAGACAGTATCGAAGGCTGCAGTGAGATTCAGAAGAATAAGAATAGAAAGAAATCCAGAATCAGCTGCAAGGAGGAGATCATTGGTTATTCTAACAAGTGCTGTTTCAGTGCTGTGAGAGGAGCGGAAACCAGATTGAAATTTTTCGTAAAACCTGTTATGTGATGGGAGCTGAGCTGAAACTACTTTCTCCAGTATTTTGGACAGAAATGGCAGATTGGAGATAGGGCGTAAGTTATTAAAATCAGTCGGATCAGCACTAGGTTTTTTTTTTATCGGGTTAATAGCTGCAGTTTTAAAAGCTGTTGGTACAATCCCAGTCGTGAGAGAGGAGTGAATGATAGCAGTAATAAGAGGAAGTAATGAAGGAAGACAGGGTTTAACCAGTGTTGTGGGAAGAGGGTCCAGTGTGCAGGTGGATTGCTTAGTTTTAGAGATGAGATTAGAGAGTTCAGAAATAGAAGGAAGAGAGAAAGATGACAAATGAGTTGAAGAAAGAGAGGAGTCGGAGACTAATCTAGGAAATGTAGGAGACGGTCGGGAAGAGTTGGGTGGTTCAAGAACAGCTACAGTTACCGGCTGAGCTCTAAAAGATTTATAAATAGTCTCTATTTTCTCATTGAAAAATTAAATTAGAGAATTACACAAGGTGGTAGTACAGAGATGCGGTGGAATGAAGTCCGGGCCTTGAACAGTTTTGTTATAAAGTGCATACAGTGATCTAGTGTCGCCTTTCATAGAAACAATTAAACCATTATAGTAGTCAGATTTAGCTCGAGATAATGAATCCTTATAAAGAATCATGTGGTCCTTGTACATGTCCCTGTGAATGGACAAACCAGTTTTGCGAAACAATCGCTCGAGTTGTCGCCCTTTGGCCTTTAAGAGCCGAAGCTCAGATGTGTACCAGGGGGCAGTGCGTGAGAAGTGGACCATATGTGATTTTAACGGGGCAAGAGTGTCAAGACTGGCTTGAAGACCAGTATTACATAAAGACACTAGTTCATCAGGGTCCATTTGTTGATGGAAGACCAGATGAGAGTTTATGCTGGAAGAGAGGGAGACTAGATCGATGTTCTTGATATTGCGATAGGTGATGAGACGAGAAGGCTTCATGGAGGAGAGATGAAGATTGACCTTGTATGAAAGAAGAAAATGGTCAGATATAGCCAGATCTTCTACTGAACTGTTAAAGGGAGTGACACCAGAGCAACAGACGAGGTCCAGAATGTGGCCTTTAGAGTGAGTAGGATTGTCAGTATACTGCTGCAGTCCGAAACTCTCCATACATGATGTAAAGTCTTTGGTGAGAGGATTATTAGTATTGTCCATATGAATGTTAAAATCGCCTCTAAACTATAATGGCAGATGACAGAGTGATGAGATATGTAAGCAGTGCAGCAAAGTCCTGAAGAAAGTCTTTATTTCCTTTAGGAGGCTGGTAAATGTTGGCAATGATGGTTAAGAAAACTAAGCAAAGACAAATGGGATCTTGCTAGTTTGAGTTAATAGGATTCATTGTTCTTCAAGTATTTAAGTTTAGTATTTTTCTTAAGTGATATAATTGATATAATCTCCTTGTAAAAAAGTGGGAGTGTTGTATTATGGTAATTTTAATAGTAAGGTTGAAAAGGTGTTGCCACCTACTGTCTTGTACTGTTTAAAGTATTTCGGGTGCATTTCTTATGTGAGTGAATAAAAAACACGTAACAAGTTCAACACATTTGAGACGAAAACTGTCTACTGTGCATTCTCCCCCCTCAGTTTCTCAGTGTGCCCAAATGTACTGTAAACATATGATAACAACGGAATAAAGGAGATAGGACTGCCCTCTCTTCTCAGAGTTCTTGTTCTAGATAAGACTCTCATGTTTTTTGCTTTTGTAATAAAACTCTCCTTTAACCATTTCTGAATCCTCATCTATTTTCAGAAAATATTCCATGAAAAATTGGCATCATGAACAGGATCGGCGAGAGGCACCCCGGAGAGGCAGTGACTGATCTTTGAGGATGCTCCCTGAGGGAATAAATCCCTGGCAGGGCTGGGCATAGTGAGAACCCCACGAAAAAAGGGAAAGTACCTATCCAGTGACGTCACCGCCCGTCTCCGGAGGTGTTCTTCGCCCGATCTCACAAACTGAAGTAAGTAGAAATATTTAGTATAGAAATGTTTACCTGTCACCACCTGTCAGGGTGTGACCGAAGGCAAAGGAGCACAACAAGGAGAGTCAATTTATACGTTTATTACCCCTACGGGGACACATACATTCTGGCCAGACGAATAACCAAAGGGAAACATAACACATGGCAACATGGCCACTTTTAACAGCATGGGTGAAACCATACACAATTCACCAAATACATTCCCCCTCAACAGAAACTAACAGAACACTTATAGCTCAATAATGCCATTTCTCACATCCCATTCCCAACACCCAACATAATACTTCCATGCTAGGCATAAAAACAATAAAGTTACATCTATTTCACATAGCTCTCTGAATACCTCTGTTTTACCCCCTAGAAAGGTTCCAGATAGCCCACATTTCCCAGAATTCCAAGCAGGTCTATAAAGACATGCTCAGTAAACCCATACTCCCTCTTAAGCACCTCCACCTACCCATGCTGCAGACATGGCTCCTGGGGAACAAACACAGAAGGCAGGAAAACAGATCTGGGTAAGCTCAATAAAATACTACCACTGTCCCGACCTATGGTCCGACTCTTCTTGCTGGTGTGCCCTCCTAGCATAGAAAAGTACATGTTTTTATAAATGCTAAACCATTGGCACAAGGTATGAACAGTGTTACACATATTATAAAGAGAGCTACAAGAGAGCTACATGAGAGCTACCTACATCGTATAAATGTATGGTTTCATATTCACTGGTGTCTTTATTTGGTGTCTTTATACCTATAAGCGCATTAGGCTACATTTAAAACCACCTGAACTCCCCAACACTACCAACACCCACACACACCCCCCATATGCTGTTACACGTGGGGCCTTAGTGGGCCATCACAGGAACTAGATTTTGAAGATATTTTAAGATGTGTTTAAAGAACCACTTTTTGACTTAACAAAAAAAAGGTGAGAACCATAGGGTGAACCATAATTTGGGTAAAATACATAGTAAGAGTTAAGCATCGGAGGCTCAGAGTAGTAACATTTACCAAATGACCAGAGATTATGGAGAAGATGTAACTTGACATATGGAATTCTGGGCTAAGCATTATGACTTTGGTTCAAAGGGGACACTGAGTGTAGACTAACTACGCAGACTAGATGAAAGAGTAAAAACACAGCCCAAGGGTGCAGATAAGAAGGCGCGCAAATACTTTGCTAAACATAAAGCAGATATGGAAGAAAAGCTAAGTGCTGGCTTGAAGAAGCCGAGAAAAGACAAAAAAAGACAGGCAGGGACTTAAAAATGTATTAATAATGTCTGTCAGTGTGTCGCTGTAGCTCATCCCGACCTCGATGCTGCTCCACTGAGACCGCCACCACCAAGGCCGGCTCCAGCTATTCCAGTCCAACAGCTGCAAGCCCCGATCCCGCCACCACCGGCCCAAGGTCTACAGCTCCCATCGTATCCAGCAGGCCCATCGGCCCCATATGCAGAAGCATGCCAGGCAATGGAATGTGCCACCTATTGAATATAAGCATGCCCTCCATACGGCAAAGTCCTTATACTTATCGGCCTTAATAGAAAAACATAAAAACAATTCAGGACTCCTTACGAGGAGTCACGAACAAATCAATTCTCTAATTCCACTAGAGTGTAGCAGTAACAATTTTATGAAATTCTTTAATGATAAGATTGATAAAATTAGGGAAAAAATTAGTAGTGCTATCTCAGAGCCTGTCAACATGCCAATGCACCTTGACAGCTCTCTGGTCAGCTCTGATGCCCTGTTAGATTCCCTCTCCCCAATTGGTCATGAGGAGCTTATTTCATTGGTGAAATCTGCTAAACCCTCCACATGCATACTAGATGCTGTACCAACCCATCTACTTAAAGAATTACTGCATAGCAATGTAGAACCGTTGCTTACTATAATTAACTATTCTCTGAGCCTGGGCTACATTCCCAGTTCATTTAAACTTGCAGTCATCAAGTCGCTAATAAAAAAACCTGGTCTTAACCCCCAGGAACTGTCCAAACTATATATTTCTAATCTGTCATTCATATCCAAAATTTTAGAGAAAGTAGTTTCTTCACAACTCTCTTCCTTCTTACAGACAGAACGTGTCTTAGAGTTATTTCAGTCTGGATTTAGAGCTCATCACAGCACTGAAACGGCACTGACTAAAGTATTGAAAGATCTCTTAATATCCTCTGATAAAGGACACATTTCTTTTCTCATACTGCTAGACCTCAGTGCTGCTTTTGACACCATTGATCATAATATTCTACTTAATAGGCTGGAGACACTCATTGGCATAAGAGGTCAAGCACTCTCCTGGTTTAGGTCCTACCTGACAGATCGTTACCAATTTGTACTAGTAAATAACGAATGCTCAGAGCATTCTAAAGTAAAGTATGGTGTCCCACAAGGATCTGTACTGGGCCCCATATTATTCTCATTATATATGCTACCACTGGGCACTATCATTCGTAGGCATGATATTAGCTTCCATTGCTACGCAGATGATACTCAGTTGTATATATCTTCTAATCCAGATGATATCACTACAACTCTCAAGATTGAGAACTGCATCCAGGATATTAAAAACTGGATGGCGTCTAATTTTCTTCAACTAAATTCTGACAAGACTGAGGTGCTGATTCTTGGACCTAAAGCTGCTAGAAGCAATTGGGCTGATATTCCCCTTACTCTAGATGGTTTTTCAGTAACACCTAAATCTACTGCAAAAAGTTTAGGTGTCACTATTGATTCTGATCTTTCATTTGACGGACATGTATCATGTATGCAATGTCAATAAGGCTGCCTTTTTCCATTTACGTAATATCGCCATGCTGAGACACTTACTTTCATTAGCTGATGCAGAGAAGCTGGTCCATGCTTTTGTCTCGTCGAGATTGGACTACTGTAATAGTCTTCTAATTGGATGCTCTAAACAGTCCATAAAGAAGCTACAACTTGTACAAAATGCTGCAGCTAGAGTCCTAACTAAGGCTAGGAAATTCGATCATATTAGTCCCACTCTCAACGCATTACACTGGCTTCAGATTAAATATCGCATTGAATTTAAAGTTCTTCTGTTAACCTATAAGGCATTAAATGGTCTTGCCCCACAATATCTGAGTGAACTCATTGCTTACTACAACCCATCTCGTCCTTTGCGCTCCCAAAATGCTGGATTTCTCCTAGTTCCAAAAATTAGTAAAACTACAGCCGGAGGCAGAGCTTTCTCCTATTGTGCATTCTTGCAAAACAGCCGTGATGTTTAGGGTAACTTTGACCCTGGTGCATGTTCAATTGTTCAAAAGATGTCTGAAACCAAAAAAATCCTAACAAACAGTGTGAATATTTAATTACTAACTACATTACTAATTTTTCTATCAATATTTAGTGCAATGGTGTTCCTTACTTGTAACAGGTAATGGTTCAATTAGGATCGTTTTTCATAAAAATTTGAAAATTCCCATGTTCAAACTATGATACCAAACACACACAACACTCTCACTTATACACAAACTCACACACATACACACACATATACACACACACAAAAACACACACACACACACACACATACACATACACACACACATACACACACACACACACACACACATACACACAAACACACTCTCATACACACACACACACACACACACACATACACAGACACACATACACACACACACACACACAAACACATACACACACATACACACAAACACACACACACTCTCATACACACATACACACACACACACACATATGCATACACATACACACAAACACACACACAAACACATAGACAAACACACACTCTCATACACACACACACACACACACACACACACACACAAGCACACACTCAAACACAAACACACACAAACACAAAAACACACTGTGAGAGAAATTATTGATTATTGATTAATAACTATTAATTAGATTATGTTTAATTATTATAAGAGATCATTATGAACTTTATGATTTAGGACATGTCCATTCTGACTAAGCAGAAGGACTACAATAATGAAGTAGTGTGATTCAGTGTAACCATGTTTAGTTCATATTATACATGTGTGCTATACGTGACCCAGGTCAGGGAGAGTGCTGAGGGTAAGAGCACTCTGTTAACTGGTAGTCACTAGGCTACTAGTCTTGGGTCATTTAGCTTCCTCTGTGTTGAACTGATACATCAGTTGCTTCCGCTAACTCTAGGGAAGTCCATATTAGGAGATACACACATGTGAGACAAAGTAGCCTGCTGGACGCCTATGTTTTGGAACATGCTGTGCTTAAGATAACCTGCTGTTAGAACTGCTGAATTGTGTTTAAGATTGTATATAAGCAGGGGGAGCGCCCCCCTGCCTTCAGAGTTGTCATGCTTGAATGAGACTCTCATGTCTGTGTCTGTCTTGTATCTGTCTTTGTCCTATTTATATATATTTATATTTTTGTAATAAATTAATCATTTAACCACGTCTGAGTCCTCATCCATTTATTAGAAAATTTCCACGACAATTTGGCGTCACGAACAAGGGTCGGCGAGAGGCACCCCGGAGAGGAGGTGACTGATCTTCGAGGACGCTCCCCGGGGGATGAGATCCCTGGCTGGGCTGGGCAAAGTGGGAACCCCACGAGCAAAGGGAAAGTACCTATCCAGGGAGTGATGTCACCGCCAGTCTCCGGTGGTGTTCTCCGCCCGATCAAACGAAAACCGCAGTAAGTGGGAATTTTCAGTTTAATTTCTTAGTTTAAGTGTTAAATATCCGCCAGTGTCCGCCCGCCGGATGATCTCTGTTATACGATAGGGATATAGTGAGATATCGCCTACAGGTAGTCTATACGGTGGGGATACTGCGGTATTGCCCAGGCGGGATAGGACTTAGCCTAGCGCCCGTCAGTCTGGCCAGAGATCCAGCTGGGCAGAAGCGCACTGATTAGACGTAATACAGTGTTGGCTAGCTCCGGAGCGGCAGAGATATCCCCCAGGGGGGGAGGGCACTGTTTGCTTCGTTGGTATGAGGAGCGGATCTAAATTTTGAGGACCTTCTTTGACGTGTTTAATTGATTTGGGATTTTTTTTCTTTCCTAATTTTTTTATTTATTTTTTTTTCTTGGACCCCACACACACAAAAAAAAAAAAAAAAAGTGTGAAGGGTCATCTTTGGGATTATTTGGAATCATGGGTAAAACACAAAGTAAATTACAAAGTAAACCATCGGAGACTCAGAGTAATGTAGCCTACCAAATGACTAGAGATTATGGGGAAGATGTAACTCGACATGTGAATTTTTGGGCTAAGCATTATGGGTTTGGTTCAAAGGGAACATTAAGTGTAGACTATCTGCGCCGACTAGTTGAGAGAGTAAAAACAGAGCCCAAGGGCGCAGATAGAAAAACGCGCAAGTATTTTGTTAAACATAAAGCAGATATGGAAGAAAAAGCAAAATGTTGGCTTGAAGAAGCCGAGAAAAGGCAAGCATGACAGGTAGGGATTAAAAAGTGTACTAACAAAATTCTCTCAGTGTGTTGTTGTAGCCGCCCAGACCTCGACGCTGCCCCGACGAGATCTGCGCCAGCCATCCCGGCTCAGCAACTGCACCAACTGCAAGATGCACCCACAGCCGCTACCCCTGCCTCCCCCACCTCCACCACCAGTTCACCCACAGCCGCTACCCCTGCCTCCCCCACCTCCACCGCCAGTTCCAGCACCACCAGCTCTGGCGCCACCACAACAGCAGACTCTGTCTGCCACACTTGCACTGCGAGCTCCAGTGCCATCAGTTCCAGTATCACAACCACAACCTCTGCCTCCTTCACTCCCACCAGCCCAACAGCTGCCGCTGCACCCAGGGCCGCTAGTCCCGTATGATGACGCCCGCCAGGCGATGGAGTGTGCCCGCCAGGTGATGGAATGCATCAACCGAACGATGGGAAGAGACTTCCCAACACCACCATCACCACCACCACCACCCCCGCGCGCACAGCCGCCACCACCACCCCCGCCGCCAGATCCACCCATGGCAACACACACAAGAAGCCGTGAGAAGCTCGCCACAGAAAGAAAGGGTCAGGTGATGCTTGAACTGACCACCCCAGGGTGCGCAACGACCTTTCCGATGGTCAAGGTTGCAGGCCCTGAAGGAGACATCATGGTCCAGGAGATTACTGGACAGGAGATGACATCATGAAGGCGGCGGTGGGCCTGGGTAAACCGACAGAGATGGGAGGTAAGCGCTTCGGCGAAGAACTAACAGCTTTTGTTCAGTCTTGTCATCCAGTCAAACAAGATAGACCGAGACCGGACACCGGGAGACGTCCATCTCCACAACACTGAGTGGGAACCGCCAGCAGCTGGACAGGAGGATCCAAACAGGCCCTACAGAGAGATTGTAGGACGCCTGGTCGCAAGGCTGGAAGCTGCACACCCAGCCACTATCAACACGTCCAAAATAGCTGCATGTAAACAAGAAGACGGAGAACCTGTCAGCGACTTCCTCGTGAGACTGACCAGAGTTCACACCGACCACAGCGGTCTTGTAGCACCAGCACAACGAGCGGAGGCCGGCGGAGGCCAGCCCATGGGAAGCCCACCTGAGAAACAGCTTCCTGGTAAGCATGAGAAAAGACATCAGTGACCTTATCAGAGCCCAGTGCATTGGGTACAACAACGCTACCCTGAAAACCATAGAAGATCATGCCAAGCATCACGAGGCACAGCTGGCATGGAGAGTGAACAAGAAAATCCAGAAGCAAGCTGAGACCATGGTACAGAGAACGCGGGAGGGGCCGCGTCAGAGGCTGAGGAAGAAGACGAGGTGGATGGGGACGAGAGAGTTACCCCAGAGGAGAGGTGGTGAATGTTACAACTGTGGAAAACTAGAACACTTTGCAAGAGATGGTCCTGAAAATAAAGAAAATGCTGAGCAGAGAAACAGAACTTTCAGAGATTGACGGGCAGCGGAGAGGCTGGACGGTACAGGACCACTGGAAGATGACAAAAGGAAAGTAACTGGTTTAAATTATCATTTAATTTATCAATGCTTGCAGAAGATTAGTGAAGGGCCACAGGGCCTGCCTAAAATAACATTGACTGTAAACGGCACAAAAAAAAAAGAGCCTCTCCGATGTAAATGAAATAATACATTTGAACATGAATTTTTAATTTTAACTGCTATGGGTTGTGACTTAATGTGTAAGTTGGGCCTGAGTAGCAGGCCTGAGGGGTTGTTTGTGTAGTGTGAGTTAGCTGTGTTGGGGTTCAGTTATCAGCAGGAGTTCCACTGTATGCTTATGAGCTGCAGAGTGCAGGAGGAGAGTGTTGGGAACACTTCATGTGTGAAGTGTGTAGTTTGTTGCCAGGTGATTTGATGTTGAGACCGTAGGGGTCACTGCACTGCACGCTGCATGTGAGTGAGGGCCCCGATAGAGGTTTTGAGGATAAATTTGATGTTGGAAAACATGATTGCTTGGTTGTCACTGCTATTGTGTGGGATTGCGTGTGGGCTGCGGCAATGGTGCAAACCCCATTAGAACAGGAAGACCTGTTCTCATTTCCTCGATCTAAACCACACGTGTCACTAGCAAACGTTTGCGAGGAGCCACAATGGCAGGACGTCGGTGAATGGATGACAGAGATGTCTGACATTACCAAATGGGAGAGAGTTCTTGGCAGGAACACCATGTTTAGCCCTAGCAGGAGGGCGTGGATGCAGCTGGCGCAGTGCTGGCTCCCCTGCAGGTGGGGAGTGGAACTGATTAACCCCCTTGGTATTTTTTTAGCTGCCTCCCTTACCCTCTCAGAAAAAAAAAAAAAATGAGAGGAAGAGGAACTCAGAACTGTTCCTGCAGCATTATGGGCACAAGGTAAGAGCGATGTTGGGGCTCATGCAGGGGGTGTGAGCCCATACACATCACCCCAAAATCTGACTATAGGCCAAAACAACATCAATACCCTTTGAACCCTGAGGCGCTCAAAGGAAATTAGGCCAGTTTTTTCCAATCACTTAGGCAAGCTGGAGTGATTGTACTGTGCCCTAACTCACCCGTGCGCACTCCAATTTTTCCAGTTAAGAAACCAGGGCGGGAAGAATGGCGATTTGTGCAGGATTTGCTGGCTGTCAATGCAGCAGTAGCTACACGTTAGAGCCCCAAAAGTGCCAAATCCTCACAATATTCTTTCCCAGATTCCCCCAGATAGCCAGTGGTTCAGTGTAGTGGACCTAGCAAATGCATTTTTCAGTGCATCCAGATAGCCAGTACTGGTTTGCATTTTCCTTTGAAGTAAAAAAAAAACATACACATCACCCACCATTTACAATGCAGCGCTGCGAGACAGTCTGGCCTCTCTGAAACTTCCAGAGGGCATTGCACTGTTGCACTACGTAGATGTTCTGATACTCTGTGTAAACACATGAGAAGCATGCAAAGAGGGCCATAGTGGCATTGCTACATCACCTAGCAAGGGAAGGCCACAAGGTTCCTAAGCAAAATTGCAATATTGCTGAAAAAAGTGCACTTCCTGGGTCATGACGTAGTATGTATTGAAACTCTGACACAACAGAGATAAAAATAACATTTGTTAAAGAGAATAAGCCCGTTTGAAAAATGAGTATGAAATAAAAGTTCTGAGTTTCTGAGTTTTGAATTCTGAAATAAAAGTTCAGAATTGATGTGCGTGTTCAGTGTTCGTATGTGTGTGTGGAGTGTTGACGTTAAAGGACCAGTGTTTTGACTCAAGCCCACAATGACAGACAGAGGCCAGTAGCCTACTTTTCAGGAAAACTAGACCCCGGGGCAGCCGGGGTGCGGGCACTGGTAGCATTCAGAGATATAGTGGGGTACGCTCAACTCGCCCTTTGGGTCAAACATGCTGTTTTTCTAATTTTACAGGACCAGAGAGAAAAAAAAAATAAAGCACATTTATCCACACAGAGGTTTTGGAAACAATATCACTCCTGCCACATTATTCTGCCCAAGCAGCTGAGCTCACCATTCCTTACCAGCTCAAGGTCAAAGATAAAGCACCAACTAATCTCACAACTGCAATCATCAAATGTGCTGCACACACCAGAACAGGCGACACAGTAGCAAAAGGCAATGCCTTTACAGACTCCACAGCCCAACACACAGTTTTGCAGGCTCCAAACACACAAATGATGCTAACGGATCACAGTAACAGAGAAGACACACCCTTAACAACCAGAGCAATACACAAGCCACAAGCCACATGTAAGACTAACAGAGATGGGCAAAAGGGGGGTGCAAAACAATGGGGGGAGTCTGGACACACACAGAGACAGGTAAGCCATGTCTCCCTACAGCCTACATGAGAGGACTGATTGAAATTGCTCATGGTAGGAGTCACAATGAGCAAAGGGGGGATAGTAGCATGCACTAGCATGCACTAAGAATAACCACACTCACCCAAAATTTCTCAGGTGGGATAACAGACCTAAACATGCACCCGCCGGACACCTGCCGCCGACCGAACTCTTTCAACACTGGCAAATTGATCTTGTTGAACTAACACCTGCTGAAATACAGGCTTGTGTGTATGTATGTCTAGCAAATGGACGGAGGCCTTCCCCACCACAAAGCAGAATTCAGATACGGTGGCAAAGATGCTACTAAGGCAAATAATCCCACGATGGGGGTTACCCAGGAGCAGTGCAGAGAGCCAATGGCACAATTAAGGGGGGGCTTTCTAAATTAACTCAGGATTGAAATGTCTGCCTCTGGTTTTGTGGCAGAGCAGCACTCTGCCCCAAGCTCGCACAGGCTTATCAGCCTTTGAGATTGTGTTTGGAAGGCCTCCAAACACGGGAGTAGTGCCGCCGGAATGGGACACACACACACACACACACACACACACACACACACACACACACACGTTGAGCCATTAATATGTTATCCTGCACAAGTTTGTCTCTGTTTTGTCTGAGCAGGTCAAAGCTGTCAGAGGTGTCAGAGAATCCATTGCACGAGTTCCAGCCGGGAGACTGGCTGCTGATCAGAGATCCACGTGCTGCTAACAACCAACACAGCTGTAAAGACCAGCAGCCGAGCCACGTGGACACACCACACCCACTGCAAAAGAGCTCCAGAGCAGCCGCCAGAATGAATGTTATGCTGTTGTTTTTTACATGATGCTTTTCTCAACAGGAGGGGCAACTGTCATCTCCCCCACACCGGAGGAGAGGTGTGAGGGAAAGAAAGCATGTGTAATGTCCAATGTCACTGCTACTGCAGTGAAACCAAACCAGCCCTGTCTGGTTTGCCATCCTTTCCACATGCCGTGAACACCAACACCAATCACTTTTAAAATGGCTACAATGTTAATTAACAGACCCATATGCGAGATTGATAGGTTAACAGGTCAATTCTACAACATGACCTCACGCTATCATTCACAGTGGTAAGGTTCCTGATTGGGTAGGTGATGATGTTGCAAGTATGGATCATAGGAAATAAACGACTGCGACTCGAATGACCAGGTGTCACGAGCCGGCATTCGCAACATGACATTTGACACCGCCCCTGTTGAGGGAGAGTGGTGTCTATGCTCAGAGGAGGCCTTGAAGGCCATCTTTGGATAGAGCACACCAAGTGCCAGGTTGATCTGGTAGCAACAGCCAGAGATGAATCAACATGCACCATTAGACTAAATAACTCCTCTGCAAAATGGAGTTTCACCTCCTGTCATGGCATCGTGAACCCAGTAACAGATTGGGTGACGATGTGGGCATGCAGAGAGAAAACCTACTCTGCTCTACCTGAGAGATCATACAACGGGGGTCACTGTTCCTCGGAGGAGGAACTGCAGCAACAATGAATAAGATCAATGGACTTGAATGGCAAGTTCTGACTTTGGCTTCTCGTACTGAGACTGCCCTGGACCTATTAAACAAGAAGTGAAAGAAATTAGACAAGTATAGGTCCAGAATAGACTAGCTTTAGACCTCCTCCTCAGAAAAGAAGGAGATGTGTGTAAGAAAATCAATGTTTCATGTTGTTTCAGCATTCCAGATTACTATGATAATATTACTGATTTAATTGATCACATGAAGGCCGAGGTTCAAGAACCTGGTTTGGGTGGATCACTTCATGGCTAGGCCCATGGGGACATTGGATGCTGACTATGATTTTACCAATTGTAATAATCATTTAGCTGTTGTTGTGTTTGCTGCCTTGTATTTTGTCTTGCTGTTCGTCGTGGCTTACTGGCCTTATGCGTCAGCATTTTCAGATGGCCTTGCACGACGACTTAAAGGAGCCTGAGATAGCAGACTCCTTGGGACGTCTGTTTAAGGAAGACGTCTGGGACGACCTGGCGACTGGCTGGGTTGTGCCCGATGGCCCTGAGCAGCTTAACTGACTCTAGAGCCTGTTTTAAGTTGATATTCTATGATGAAATTAATGATTTATTCTCTCCTTTTTAATGATTACACAGAATCAAAGGGGGGAAGTGTGAGAGAAATTATTGATTATTGATTAATAACTATTAATTAGATTATGTTTAATTATTATAAGAGATCATTATGAACTTTATGATTTAGGACATGTCCATTCTGACTAAGCAGAAGGACTACAATAATGAAGTAGTGTGATTCAGTGTAACCATGTTTAGTTCATATTATACATGTGTGCTATACGTGACCCAGGTCAGGGAGAGTGCTGAGGGTAAGAGCACTCTGTTAACTGGTAGTCACTAGGCTACTAGTCTTGGGTCATTTAGCTTCCTCTGTGTTGAACTGATACATCAGTTGCTTCCGCTAACTCTAGGGAAGTCCATATTAGGAGATACACACATGTGAGACAAAGTAGCCTGCTGGACGCCTATGTTTTGGAACATGCTGTGCTTAAGATAACCTGCTGTTAGAACTGCTGAATTGTGTTTAAGATTGTATATAAGCAGGGGGAGCGCCCCCCTGCCTTCAGAGTTGTCATGCTTGAATGAGACTCTCATGTCTGTGTCTGTCTTGTATCTGTCTTTGTCCTATTTATATATATTTATATTTTTGTAATAAATTAATCATTTAACCACGTCTGAGTCCTCATCCATTTATTAGAAAATTTCCACGACACACACTCAAACACACACTCAAACACACACACAAACACACACATACACACACATACACACACACACATACACACACACATACACACACACAAATTAAAAAAATAAAAATAAATTTTTTTTTTAAAGGGTCAAAATTTTTTAAAAGGGTCAAATTTACCCGAACAGTATCTATGTGATATAAACATGCAGGGTGTGGTTGCAAATAACTGACATGAATTATTTTCATATAATATGTTGATTACACTAATTAACCCTAGCAGAAGAAGTTTCATACTGAAAAAATTATTTTAAATAGTTTTCCTACATCTTCAAACTTTGAAAAGGGTCAAATTGACCCACAACACGATAGGAGTTAAAGCCCCTCAATTATGGAAAAGCCTTCCAGCTCCAATCCGAGATTCTGACACAGTTCCACTCTTTAAATCTAGACTTAAGACTCACCTATTTAATCAAGCCTTCAGCTAATATTCCCCTGTTAAGGTGTAGGGGCTTGGGGGCCCCCAGACGTTGAGATTTCTGGTGATGTTGATGCTGTCATCCAGCTGTGTCATGGCATCACTCTATTTGTGACAATGACTTGACTGGAAAGCAATGTCTCAGTGAGCCCTCATGCCTGTGGTCACCACTGAACCCCTCCCTTTGGTTATGCTGCTATAGATTAGTCTGCCGGAGCCACATGCTCATTACTGGCACGTGAGCTACGTACATTTAAATCAGTGGTGGTTTAAATTCATGTCCACTCAGTCTGTATTGTCTATCTTCTTGCATGTCTCTACCCAAGACGATTGGGTACAGGCACCTGCAGGCACCTGGGGGATGGTCTGGTTTGCCGGTGGATGTGCTGATGCCGGATGAGCCGTTGCCACGGGGGGTCGTGCTGAGGCTGGCCCGCCTGAGGCCCACCGCCTGCACCGAGAGGACTGAGGCTGCTTGGCCGGGGAACAGGAGCCTTGACTGTTGCTGTGGAACTTTGAAACCACCCTGTGACCTCGGACTTGTGTTAACGGGCCGCCCAATGGAAGATGGGTTCCCTTTTGAGTCTTGGTCCTCCCGAGGTTTCTTCCTAATCCCCACCCTATAGGGAGTTTTTCCTCGCCACTGTCGCCTTTGGCTTGCTCATTAGGGATCTGGACCCATACGATTGTAAAGCTGCTTTGTGACAACGTGTGTTGTGAAAAGCGCTATATAAATAAATTTGACTTTGACTCTGACCTTTCCAACGCTACCCCACCACCAGCTTCATCTGTGGCATTGCACACAAGAAGCTGCGAACAGGGATGTGATGCTTGAACTAGTCACACTGGGGTGTGCAGCGACCTTCCCAATGGTCAAGGTAGCTGGAGTCATCATGGTCCACCGTTACTGGCGGCGGCGGGCTTGGGCAAATCAACAGATATGGGAGGACGACGCTCCGGAGAAGAACTCACAGCCTTCACTCAGTTCAGCAGGCTGACCCAGTCTGAACTGAGACGCCTGCTGGTGGTCAAGCTTGACCCCCAGTTCACCAAGATAGACCAAGACTGTGCACCAAGAGATGTTCGACTCTACCAACCCGAGTGGGAAGCTCCAGCAGCCGGACAGGAAGCCCAAACGGGCCCTACAGAGATATGATAAGGTGTCTGGTCACAAGGCTGGAAGCTGCATACCCAGCCACTGTCAACACAGCCAAGATAGCTGCCTGTAAGAAGATGGAGAATCCGTCTGCGACTTCCTAGTGAGACTGACCAGAATCACACTGACCACTGCGGAATTAAGGTACCAGCACAGTGTACTAATGTTACACTGTAGGGACCGTGTATGATTACAATAGTATATGTTGTAATAGTATTTTGTTATATTTTTTATTGTTTCACACTTTCTACATTATTAAACCTGTGGACAACCGAGAAGTGCTCTGTTGAACCTTGCTGCCAGTTCCTCCTCTGCACAGTGCAAAGTTGGAAGGACAGTACAAACATATTTGACCAAAAGTGTGAGTTGGGCGTACCCCACTATGTCTCTGGATGCTACCAGTGCCTTTTCTGCAGCTGCTATTGCATGCACACACAGGGGCAGCCTGGCTGCCACAGGGTCCACAGGTTTAATAACGTAGATAGAGAAAGAGAGACAGAGGAAAGTGTGTGTGTGTGTGTGTGTGTGTGTGTGTGTGTGTGTGTGTGTGTGTGTATAGATTATCCTGAATGTCTGTGTCATTTTCTCCAAAACTAAAATATGATGCTGGGGAAACTGGAGAAATTTTGTAGATTGTCAATATTGTATATGGTGGAGAAAACAGATTTTAAGCACTTTTAGCCTGATGAAAGAATATGTGTGTGTATGTGTGTAATGTTTCACTCACTGTGGGTTAGAGGTCACAGGTCCACTGCTGAATCCAGGAGGATAATCCATGGACCAGTCACTCTTCATAGACACACAGCTGGGTATTGGAGGTGTTTCTCTCTGGGGTTCAGTCCTGAGAGATATAATCATAAATACATTTACATTTTTACACACACTTATGTGTAGCTGAACACACTCCTACATAGAACTGAACATTTTAGTGGTCAAGTATTTCTCACTCACTCTACTCTAAGTTTGCATTTATTAAAGAAATATACACATGTCCTTGGACAAACACACAACTGTTTTAAGATTTCAATGTTTTTATGGGTTGATTGCTGTTTTCAAATAAACTTTTTTTAAAAGTTTTTCTTGACCAAAAAATGATAATTCAAATGAGGGTTTATGTGTATATATTAATGTGTGGGAGAGAATGGTTGAATTGTGTTATGGAGCCTGTTTATATTTTATAGTAGTTTAGTATAGGAGAATAAAAATCTCTAAGTGTGAAATGTGTTACTTACTTTTGTGACCTCACTACAGAGGTCACAAGTCCATTGCTGAGGGCAGGAGGCTTCTTCCTGGACCAGTGACTCTTCTTAGACTCACGGCTGTGTGCTCGAGATAGTGCTCTCTGTACCCTGATGAAGATGAGGAAAGTGTTGAGTAATTACATCCTTCACTACATCTCATTTATCCTGAATATTCCCTCTTCCTGTTTCCTCAGATTAAGTGCTGATGTAAAGCTCCTCACTTTGGGTCAGAGGTTCCTCCTCCACTGCTGGAGTTATGAGGCTCCATCATGGAGTTGTTCCTCTTCACACACACACAGCTGGACACTGGAGATGCTGCTCTCTGCTCCCTGTCAACAGTTCATCATAAAGAGGAGGAGCAGGACACTGAAACACTGATTATAATTAACCTGATGTCACTGCAGGATGAGTCTCTCTCTAACAGAAGCCCAGTAACACTACAGGAAAAGGACATGTGGTTCATGACACTTTTCAGATTCTGTACAGTATTGTCCTTATACTTGATTGCTTACTTGATTGACACTTGTGATAACACTAGCGCCATCATTTGGCAACTTATATAACTATATATTCTTTTCTTTCTTTTTTAACCAATGTTTTGCTAAAATTCTCCAGAAGAAAGTAATTTAAAGTCAGAGATATAGAATGTGCTCTGTTGTGTACTGTTATGTATGAACCTTGTTGACCAGTAATCTATACAGTATCCTTCAGTAGAGGGCACCAAGCAAAGTGAGAGCTTGTGGAAGCTGCATAGTTTGGGAGTTTTCCCATAAAGGAAAGTGGAGTGAATCAGCCTACAGTGGGTCTGTGTATCTCTATGTGTAATGCAAAACTGTTAAAATATAGACACTAAAGGGAGCTACATAACATCTACATTTTCAATTTGGCAATTTCGTCATCTCGCAGTAAGACTCACATACCGTTTCATACACATTCAGACTGGTTTACGCCACTTAATCATTAGAACATTAACCAATGTATTTTGTACATAATGTAACATTTGTAACATTTCTTAGTACACGCGTAAATAAACTCACCGTCGTATGTCAGTCTTGTGTTCATAAGGTGATTCTTCTTGTTTACTTTCGGTTTAGTCTTGTCCCATCTGGCCTCATCCACCTTTACCTGTTTTACCTGTTTGTGTTGTTTTGTGATGGTGGTAACCACCAGAGGTGGGACCAAGTCAGTGTTTTGCAAGTCTCAAGTAAGTCCAAGTCTTTATCCTCAAGTCCCGAGTCAAGTCTCAAGCAAAGACAGTCAACTCAAGTCAAGTCTCGAGTCAAGACAGGCAACCGTCAAGTCAAGTCCCAAGTCTGAAACTTGGAATTTCAAGTCCTTTCGAGTCTTTTTTTTTACAGGCACCAGCGCTTTACGAATGCTACGCTGATGCGTTTCTTTACTCGTTTTGTTGGTGTCCGCCAGCCAAAAGATGACAGATCATTTACATTTTATCTTCTCTTAATTACATAAATGTACTTAAACAAGAATGTTTCGTTACATCATTTTACACGAAAATAGCAAGCTTCATCGTAAGCAAGATGCTGTCATATGAATGGTTATTCTAAACATTTGGATAAAATGTTTAAATATAGACTAATAAAAGGTTAGGGTTATATTTTCATTGTTTTCTGTTATTGTGGGGTCACGGTGTACTATTGTTACCTGGAGATTCAGTGGGGTCACATATTCTGATGGCTGCCGTCAGAATTGGTGACCCCAGTTAAAAAGGCTCACCTGTACATCCCATTCATGATTTCTTTGTTGGCTGCAATGGTGAGGGGATGGTAAATCTTGTTTAAGTACATTTATGTAATTAAGAGACGATAAATGTAAATTTAAACATCTGTCATTTTTTGGCTCGTGGACACCAACAAAACGAGTAAAGAAAGTGCATCAGCGTAGTTTACGTAGCATTCGTAAAGCGTTTGTGCCTCTGAACAGAAACTGTGAAATAGCGCCCCCTGTTGTCACAAAACTCGACGGTCACAGAATCTGGTGTAACCCCGGTCTGCGGCAGAAGGACGAAAATGAAATTAATGGGGCGCACTTTATAAATATTAATATGCGTTTTAAAATTTAGATTTAGGGTAAAAAAAAATCAAGTCTTTGCAAGTAAACAGGTTCAAGTCCAATTCAAGTCCCAAGTTATTGGTGTAAAAGTCCAAGTCAAGTCTAAGTCTCTGAATATTTTTTCAAGTCAAGTCAAAAGTCTTAATATTAATGACTCGAGTCTGACTCGAGTCCAAGTCATGTGACTCGAGTCCCCACCTCTGGTAACCACCTACACAGAAAATGTAGGTATGTTTGAAAAATCCTATACAGCACTCAGTATATTCTGTATACTGCATACTGCTCTCAGTATATACCGCATACTGCACATAGTATATACTGCATACTGCACTCAGTATATATTGCATACTGTATACTACACTCAGTATATACTGTATACTGGAACCCACTGTATTCTGCAGTGTAGTGTCTAATATGTGTATACTACAGTTTCATATAACTGCATGGTGGTTCGGTCCACTTGTGAATGATTTTCCTCCACCAGTTTGGTGCTTGTTCTGACCTCCTGACACTCAGCCCTAAGATTTTTGTTACAGATGCATTCATCAACAGAACTATCATCAACACCATTTTTAATCATTTTATGTTTTTTTTTTTATCATTTTATTTAATCATTTTATTTTTAACCATGTGAAAAAATCTTGTTGGGACCAATTATTGTAATGTATGAAGGACACGGAGAGGGATCCTTACGCAAAAACTCAAGACTTTTATTATGACAGCTCTGTACAACAGTAGCGCACAAAGAAGCTAGGCTGTTATGAGGGATAGCTCTTGTCGCAATGTAGAGGTGGTCAATCCGGTCCGGGGTCGTAATGTGTAGGCAGAGTACGTTAGGTATCCGAGGGTTAGGCAGGAGACGTGGTCTAGGGAATAAGCAGAGGTCGGCACACAGTAGGATCAGCACAAGGTTATAACGCTCAGTTCGCAACATTGTTGGCAATACTTCGCGTCTAGGAAGTGGGAAGGAAGGGTATAAGTATGTTAGGAATGTGGGTGTGGTGGTGGGGAACAGCTGAGCTAGAGTCGCAATCAGGTGACATTCCTGACAATTATCCTTTCTCAAATACACTGTGGTCACTATATATATATATATATTTTTTCTTCTTTTTCTAGAACTGTGTTCTAGGTATTTTGGGTAGACTGCCTCCATCCCTTTGAGTCTCAGGACGCATTCTAGTCCTGTGGCTGGGGGAACTCGGTACTAAACTAAGTATAGTCCTTTAAGTACGTTGGGGGTTTCTTCGTGATCTTAATTCTGGTCGCTCAGTCTCCACAGAAGAATTAGACACACTCTCCTCCCGGTGTGCTTGTCACTGTTCTGTCTTCTGAAGATGATATGTTGGTATTCTCAAGAGTTGTAGCTGGAGTGACGACTTCCACAGGTATGGAATCAGGAATCCCTGTTCTCACTGGAGATGGATCAGAGTACCTGCGTCTCACTTGATCAATGTGTCTTCTCACCAGTTTTCCATTTCCCAGAGTGACACTGTAAGACACAGGACCCATTCTCTTCTCCACTGTTCCTGGTATCCAAGTGGGACCTGGAGCGAAATTTTTTGTATACACTCCCTCACCAACCTGAACATCCCTCTTCCGAGCATGTTGATCATGGTACATTTTTTGTTTCTGCTGCTTGTTTTGTACCTGTCTTCGGAAATCAGGATGAATAAGATCTAGTACAGATCTCAGCTTCCGGCCATACAGTAACTCTGCTGGAGATTTACCTGTTGTGGATTGAGGAGTAATTTGATAGCTGAACAGTCACCTCCCAGACGCAGGACTGAGCGCGTCGGATCCGCCCATCGTCGTGGGTTCAGGGCACTCGGTCCTGTTGGCACCCCGGGACGGGTAGTGCCCTTGGAGGGGGCGTCTGTCACGTTGAGGACCCCGGCCCCTCCCTTTTGGGTGTGTGTTTACGTAGTCTACGTGCATCGTCTGCGTCTGTGGATATTCCGTGGTGATGGCTATGTCATGTGATAACCGTCTCACCTGTGAATCGTCTCGTAATCACGTGGGGTTAATGTGGTTTGTCTATTTAATGTGCGCTCGCGCAGTGTCCTGTGCTCGTCGTTGTCTATGTCTACACGTTGCTGTGTGTGTGTACTGTTCAATGTGCGCTATTGCGCAATCACTGTGTGTAGAATAAAACGTGACGTCTGTCGCAAGAAAACGGATTCTGTGTCTCGTCCGTCTGTCGTCGCCCAGCGTCACAAAAAGTACACAAAAACATAGGCTGAATATTGCTAAACTACAGGAATTAAAATGGATACCTACAAGAAATGCAAATTCACATAGGTACTATATCATACAACGGAAACAACTATGACAAGTGCTAGAGATTTAATCTGTTCTACAGATGAGTGTTTAGTTTACATTTGAAGACTGCTAAGGACTCTGCTGTCTGGACAGTCAATGGAAGCTCATTCCATTATCTCGGAGCCAGGACAGGTCTTGAAGTTTGTTTTCCGTGGGACTTTAAGCATGGCGTTTTAAGCCAAGCCGTACTTGAGGTTCAAAGTACTCAAGGTTTGGATGGGGCTCTGACCATGGCCATCTTGTAGGGAGGGGTTCGCGCGCTGTCGATTCGCGAGGTCGTGCACCTCTTGAAATTTGTAAAAACTTTGCGCCGCGCTTCAGCGTGATGAACAAAGTCATGTTTGAGGGTTCATACACCTTCACAAGGTCGAATTAAAGCACTTGTACGGCACTTTCAAGGTCCATTTCAATATTTCCCAGCACGTTAAACTTAATTTAAATATTTATACATATATTCGTAATGATTCGAAATAATTCGCTTTTTATCACATTATTTAATGGTTGTTTATTTTCAAAACGCCCAATATTAACGTCTTCACGTTCTCTCATGTTTCGTCCTAGAATTACAAGAGGCTCGTATTTGTTAACGTAATACAAGAGAACTGTTCAGTCAGACAGATATTTGTTGTGAAACGAAGTAGTTACAATTTCAAGCATTTTCAAGTACTTTAGCCTAAACTCCAGCAATTTTCATACCTGGAACACAAAGCAACATTAAAATTCATCAGGTAAATGTTCCCCTGTTTTTGAGGAGTGTTTCTATACTACCACATATCGTTTCGAAGTTTGCGCGCTACCGTCACTCGCGAAAGTATAAACCAGGCTTGAAGGCAGAATCAGGGAACATGGTTTTAAACAATGGGTCAATTCCTTCGTTCGATCTGTATGACTGGTGACTCTTAACTGTTCTTAGCGCCCATATTACCTCAGCCTTCAAAGTATTGGCAGAGCCGCATACAGCGTGTGTTGGCTAAAACTCTTCCTTAAGCACTCAATGGTTGTGGCTGATGTGGGCATCTATGAGAATGAGGAACATTTTCCCCATCCAAGGTCCAGCATAATCCACGTGCACCCTTCTCCATGGCTTCTCTGGCCACTCCCATGGGTGTAACTGTGCAACTGGGGGAATGTTTCTATTCTCCTGACAGATAGCACATGACTTCACCATTGTCTCGATCTCTGCATCCAGGTTAGGCCACCTGATATAACTTCTGGCTAACCCTTTCATCCGTGAAATTCCTGGGTGAGACTGATGTACTTGTTTTATTATAGCCAATCTTCCTTGTGGTGGAATAATTACTCTGGCTCCCCATAACACACATCCATCCTGTATGCTCAGTTCATCTTGCCGTTTTGCATAGGGACCAAAGGAAGGATCCTTCACCTTCTGTGGCCACCCTCTAAAGACATACTCTCTTACTTTGGAAAGAACTGCATCTTTATCAGATTTTTCTTACCTTATCAGCTGTCACCAAGGGGGCATCACTGTCTGCCAGCAGAAGTACTCTTTCCTGATCCTCCTCTAGTAGTGGTTTCCCTTTTTCCTGCAGTGGCAGTCTACTCAATGCATCTTGTACACACTGTAAAAAAAAAAAAAAAACGGTAAACGACCAGCAGCAGCGGCGTTGAGCAGAGCTCGACTGAATGGGTTCTCTTGTTGTACTGCTGGCCGTTGCAGTAGCGCTAGCAGCAGGGCAAAACATTGATATTGCAGGCTGCTGCTGACGAGCCTCGCTGGTATCTGTGATAGCTCTGAGCCACCAAGAATATTTTGGGTCTTCCAACCATTTCTGGCTAAATTTGCATTTCCCCATCTCTCCGAACAGACGTTAACGTACATACAGCCCACATGAAAATTCGATCCCGCCAGTCCAACAACTATGGGTGTTCGTTAAGCCCGAAATACTTGCGAGCAATACTGCGAATTTGTGCACTGCATGGCTACCGATTTCCGCCCCCGAAATTCCAACACATGTCTGACGGAATTATTCCTCCCTAAATTTAGCTCCGCAAATTTAAGACATTTTGGTTGAAAATTTAAGACAAAATAAGACTTTTCAAGGCCTTATTTGACAAAAATGAAATTTAATACCATTTAAGACTTTTTAAGGACCCGCGGCCACCCTGTGCAAAGCCATTTCAAAAAGGGATCAGACTTCTCTGTTATGTTGAATCATGACAATGATATCTGTGAATTAGCACTTAATCTTGGAAAACACAAACAGTGAAGAGGGATTCAGGAGGTGGCAGATCCCGAAGATCCAGTGTAGTGGTGCAGCAGGGAGAGTTACTCACCTCAACATAATGGCCAGATTGATTTGTACTGTGAGCTAGTGCTCCTGCTGTTCTGTGCTGTTCCTGCTCTGTTCTGTGACGCGCCTGCTCTGGGCTGTGCCGCACCTGCAAAGTAAACAAAATGTAGGCCAAACGTGGCGCATATTATTTTTTTTGCTTTACATATTTAACATATTAGAAAGCATATTGATTCTCTAAGGGTTAAAATGCAATGGACAAAATCTTCACAATGATCCCAATAATGGTGTTTTTATTTTTAACACAAACCATACCTGGTCTCCTTCACCCTTTCTTTCTTCAGTGCAGATCTGCTTTAGCTTAAGAAGTCTATAAAAGAAAGAGTCTCTCTAGAGTAGTTAAGTCTGTCTGTCTGTTTTTTGCTTGCCTCTGGTGTACTTTATACTGTCAGCTAGTCAGGAGAAGTGTCTCTGTTTAGTTATATATGAGACTGATTGCGTCGCATATTGATTCAATAAAAGACTGCCATATTTAATACATAATCTCTACTGTATAAAAGCGTTCACCAGCTTACACGCAGAATGCAGTCTAATCACTGAAAAAATAAACTGTTAAATTGTCATTTTGAAAAATTGAAAATTCAAAACTAAAAATTCTAATTAAAATAAAATAAAAAAAAGACTAATTTTTACATAGTTTCTATATTTACATTTATTTAAATGTTTTCATATACTCTTACATTGACAGCCACACTACTGAGATGGGTTTGGATGTTTCTGCTTCTCACTCTCAGTCATGCTGTGACGATCGGGGTGGAGCGAAGGACGAGACACAGAATCCTTGCAGACGTCACTTTTAATGTATAACACATAGATTGCGCAATAGCACACGAGGAACATCTGACACTTTACACAGAGACGTGTAGACTCTAGACAACGACGAGCACAGGACACTGCGCGAGCGCACATTAAATAGACAAACCACATTAACCCCATGTGATTACGAGACGATTCACAGGTGAGACGAATTATCACATGACATAGCTATCACCACGGAATATCCACAGACGCAGACGATGCACGTAGACTACGTAAACACACGCCCAAAAGGGAGGGGCCGGGGTCCTCAACGTGACAGACGCCCCCTCCAAGGGCACTACCCGTCCCGGGGTGCCAACAGGACCGAGTGCCCCGAACCCACGACGATGGGCGGATCCGACGCGCTCAGTCCTGCGTCTGGGAGGTGACTGCCCTTGGCGGAGCGTCCATCACGAATCGCCTAGCACACCCTCCCTGGGAAGACGGGGGAAAAGACGTTAAACACATTAAACGGCATATTCACAAACACACACACAGGCACGTTCACACACAGTGGCACAAGAGGGAAAAACGGGTTTGGTACACAAAGGGGAAGACTGACAAACACGGGAACACACACACACGACATGGGCGCCAGGCTGCGCGCCAGGAGGAGAGCAAGTAGGGGAGATAGATCTGGTGCTGCTGGCGCTGCGTTGGGCAGTCCCCCTCCTGCCCCTGCCGCAAACCCCCCACCAGGCGCAGCGCGGCGGGCGGACGCGCCGGGCGCATCGCGGCGGGCGAACGCGCCGGGTGCCGCGCGGCTGGCGGACGTGTCCGAGGCAGCGTAGCTGGCGGGCCTGCCAGGCGCAGCGCGAGGGAGCTCCTCCCCATAGTCCATCGGCTCCTCCTCGCCCTCCAGAACCCCTTCCATGGACTGAGCCGGGCTCTCACCCCGGGAATAGTCCATGGGGCTGGCCCTGGAAGGTCCGGAGGACGCGGTCTCCCCAGGAGTGCTCCTCCCTTTGACAGTTCCCGCGGAGGAGGGAAGGCTCTCCTCCTCATCCTCCGTGTAGGGGTCACTATCGTACACCCCTGAAACCACTGACGGGGAATAGTCCTCCGCACCGTAATCCACGGTGGACCTGTCGAGCTCCTGTCCCGCGGGAGAGAGACCCACAGGCGGGGGAAGGTAGTCCTCCTCCTCCGATTCCGGCTCCTCCTCCTCCTCCTCACCGTAGTCTACGGTGGTTTCGTCGTAGACGGAGGGAGGGTACTCCTCCTCCTCCCCTTCCCCACCATAGTCAATGGTAGGAGCGGAGTATATGGACGGAGGGTATTCCTCTTCTTCCTCCCCCTCCCCAACATAGTCCACCGTGGGAGCAGAGTAAATGGACGGAGGGTATTCCTCTTCTTCCTCCTCTTCGGAGTCCTCCCCGAATTCTGTCTCCGGGGTGGAGTCCGTGGCGCTGATCTCGAACGCGCTTGCCCTCGGAGGCGAGAGGGCGCGGGAAGGAGAGGAATGTCTATGCCTCCAAATCCTTACCGCACCCTCGCGGAACATCTCCGCCATCTCGGGGCTTGTGCACGTCCGCGCCGCAGACAGCTGGGCTGCGCACACCGGGTCCTGCTCCAATTCTTCCTGTGTCGGCGTGACTTCGCGGCGCAGGGGTGAGGAAGCAGCCCGGTGATGCCGCTTGCTGTGGCGTTGACCCTTCTTCGGCCGGGTGGTGTAGCCCGGCATGCTTACTAGGTGTCTCAAACGGCTCGTCGTTCTGTGACGATCGGGGTGGAGCGAAGGACGAGACACAGAATCCTTGCAGAGACGTCACTTTTAATGTATAACACAGATTGCGCAATAGCGCACGAGGAACATCTGACACTTTACACAGAGACGTGTAAACTCTAGACAACAACGAGCACAGGACACTGCGCGAGCGCACATTAAATAGACAAACCACATTAACCCCACGTGATTACGAGACGATTCACAGGTGAGACGGATTATCACATGACATAGCTATCACCACGGAATATTCACAGACGCAGACGATGCACGTAGACTACGTAAACACACGCCCAAAAGGGAGGGGCCGGGGTCCTCAACGTGACACATGCTTCCTTTGGGGAGTTAGTTTCTTTATTACTTTAAAGCTACGATCAGCATATGTGGGACCTTATATTCTACTGACTGTACTGTCTCTGACTGTACTCACTGTACTGACTGTGCGAAATGTCTCTGACTGTACTGGGTTGACATCCCACATATGAACTACACTGCTTTGCTGACATGTCTCAATGTATAGTAATGGCTCTGAGGGCGGCGCAGCACTAGCTATAGCGGCAACAGGGGACGTCCAGTAATATAGATCAATGGTACAGACAATACACCAATCCAGTAATATAGATCAATGGTACAGACAATACACCAATCCAGTAATATAGACCAATGGTACAGACAATACACCAATCCAGTAATATAGACCAATGGTACAGACAATACACCAATCCAGTAATATAGATCAATGGTACAGACAATACACCAATCCAGTAATATAGACCAATGGTACAGACAATACACCAATCCAGTAATATAGACCAATGGTACAGACAATACACCAATCCAGTAATATAGACCAATGGTACAGACAATACACCAATCCAGTAATATAGACCAATGGTACAGACAATACACCAATCCAGTAATATAGATCAATGGTACAGACAATACACCAATCCAGTAATATAGATCAATGGTACAGACAATACACCAATCCAGTAATATAGATCAATGGTGGGACTTCCAGTTTGCACTGTGGCCGTGGCAGAGAAAGTGATGGCAGCGTCCAGAGACGTTGTTGGCTATTCCACACTGACCTTATTAGTCCCATTACACTTCACTTCTACTTCTTGAGAAGAAAACATCACACTTATCTACACAGCTATGGCTGAAATA